>NC_061114.1:107931312-108197131 GCF_002878395.1 Capsicum annuum
TATATACACACACACACACACACACACATATATATATATATATATATATATATATATATACACACACACACATATATATATATATATATATACACATATATATATATAGAAGAAAGGAGATGGAGAAGATTTGCATAAAAGTAAAGATAGATAATGAGATCCTTACTATCACCAATGATTAGCACAAGAATGTGTATCAAACATTCAAACACACCTCACCAATGGTAGTTCAAACCTCACTCTTAGGTGAACCAAAGAAATTCACACTCTCTTAATCACACCTTTCTTGTCAAATGTTCAACACAAATGAAGAACCCTTCACTTGCATTCAAACTCTCAAGTTTTAGAAATTACACTAAGCTAAGACTAAGAACTATAAGCTAAAGAGTATTCTTTCAATATTAATCAAAACTTAGTGTATTTTGTGC
The DNA here is from genome assembly GCF_002878395.1 of Capsicum annuum. Classification (NCBI taxonomy): domain Eukaryota; kingdom Viridiplantae; phylum Streptophyta; class Magnoliopsida; order Solanales; family Solanaceae; genus Capsicum; species Capsicum annuum. The sequence goes on from NC_061114.1 coordinate 107,931,741, forward strand.
GTGCCTCTGTTTCCCCACTGTTTTATATTGTTGCTTTGTTTGTTATTCATCAAAACTTAGTGTATTTTGTGCGTGCCTCTGTTTCCCCACTGTTTAATATTGTTGCTTTGTTTGTTTGTTTGTTAGTTTAGGGCTTCATTTTGGCTTATGAATAGTAGTTGTGGGAGTTTATGGTAGAATAGGGTCATGCCCAAGGAGGTTGGGGATGGGGCCTATTATAGGAGGGGGTGAAGAGGGGAGGGCAGGAGTGGGTATGGGGTCTAGGTCGGGTATTAGGGATAGTTCGGTGAGAAGTGGTAGAGTTAGGTGAGAGGTAAGAGGACATAGGTTGAGGGTAGGGTCTTGAAACATTAGGAGCCTTTAAGGTAAGTTCGTTGAGTTGGTGAAGATTCTTAAGAAGAGAAGGATTAATATTATGTGTGTTCAGGAGACTAGGTGGGTAGGATCTAAGGCTAGGGATGTGGATAGGTATAAGCTATGGTACTCAGGGAGTGAGATACGTCAAAATAGAGTATGCATCTTTATGGATAAGGAACTTAGAGGACAGGTGGTAGAGGTTAAGATGGTCAGTGATAGGTTGATGAAGATTAAGTTGGTCATTGGGGGTATTACGCTGAATGTGTATAGTGTTTATGCGCCGTAGCTGGGCTTAGAAGAGGAGGTGAAAGTGAGGTTTTGGGATTATTTGGAGGAGGTGGTGAGAAGCGTTCCTAGCTCGGAGAAGATTATCATAGCAGGGGACTTCAATGGGCACATCGGGGTCTTACCAGGAGGCTATGATAATGTGCATGGAGGTTTTGGTTTCGGTGATAGAAATGGTAAGGGAGATGCTCTATTGGATTTTTTTAGGGCCTTTGGGTTGGTGGTAGTGAATTTGAGCTTTCCAAAGAAGGAGGATCACCTGATTACCTTCTGAAGTGCGATAGCCAAGACTTAGATTGACTTTCTACTGCTTAGGAAAGGGGATAAGGTTTTATGTAAAGACTGTAAAATCATTTAGAGTGAGTATCTTTCGACCCAACATAGGTTTCTAGTGATGGACTTATCTATCAAGAAGAGGAAAAAGAGAAGGGCAGGGAAGGGTCGACCTAGAATTAAGTAGGGTGGCTTGACGCCAGTTAGTGCACTATAGATAGGGGAAAATATGGTGGGAATGGGGGTGTGGGAGTGCAGGGGGGACGTAGATATTATATGGGATAGAACTGTCAGTTGCATCATGGAGACTACTAGGGAAGTGTTGGGTGTTTTGAGGGGTTGGGCAGCTCGTCATAAGGGGGACTGGTGGTGGAGTGAAGAAGTGAAGAAGAAAGTAGAGATTAAGAGAAGGGCGTATGTTAGGTTGATTGAGAGTAAAAAGACTGGTGGTGGAATAAAAAAGTGAAGGAGAAAGTGGAGATTAAGAAGAGGGGGAATGTTAAGTTGATTGAGAGTAAAGATGAAAAAAAGAAGTGGGTGAATAGGGAGGTTTACAAAGTAGCAAGGAAAGAGGCTAAGTTAGCAGTTACGACTGCTAAGTTAGCAGCCTTCGAGAGCTTATATGCAGGGTTAGAGGAGAAAGATGGGGGAAAAAGGTTGTATAGGCTTGATAAGGCTATCGAACGGAAGGGTCATGACCTCAATCAAGTGAAGTGCATTAAGGGGGAGGATGGTAGTGTTTTAGTAAAGGATGTCCATATTAAGAAGAGATGGCAGGAGTACTTTCATAGACTTTTGAACAAGAAAGGGGACAGAGGTATTGGGTTAGGGGAGCTGGAGCACTCAGAGGAGAGCTGTGATTTCAGTTATTATAGGTGTTTTAAGGTTGAGAAGGTCAGAGAGGCTATTCGTAGGATGCAGAGGGGTAGGGCAACGGGGCCTGACGAGATTCCGATGGATTTTTGGAAGTATACTGGTGGGGAAAGTTTAAGGTGGTTGACAGATTTATTTAACGGTATTTTCAAAACTGTGAGAATGCCTAAGGCTTGGATATGGAATACGATGATTCCGTTATATAAAAACAAGGGTAACATTCAGAGTTGCAACAACTATAGGGGTATTAAGCTATTGAGTAACACTATGAAAATTTAGGAGAGAGTGGTTGAGCGGAGATTGAGGAGGGTCATGTCCGTTTTGAAGAATTAGTTTGGATTTATGCCTAGTCGTTCGATGACAGAGAAAATCCACCTGGCGAGGAGATTGGTAAAGCAGTATAGAGAAAAGAAAAGAGATTTACATATGGTGTTCATCGACCTAGAAAAGGCATATAATAGTCCTGAGAGAGGTTCTTTGGAGATGCTTGTAGGTGAGAGGGATCTCGATAGCATACATCAGAGCTATTAAGGACATGTATGATGGAGGAAAGACCCGAGTGAGGACGACAGGAGGAGACTCATAGAATTTTTCGATCGAGATAGGGTTACATCAGGGATCGACTCTTAGTCCATTCCTATTTGTGTTATTGATGGACGTGTTGACGTAGAGTATTCAAGGTGAGGTGCCTTAGTGTATGTTATTTGTGGATGATGTAGTGCTTATTAATAAGATACAGGGGTGTGTGAATGAAAAATTAGAGGTTTGGAGGCAAACCCTTGAGTCCAAGGGCTTCAGGTTGAGTAGGTCCAAGACAGAGTATTTGGAATGTAAGTTTAGTGACTTGAGGCAGGAGGACGAAGTGGTCGTGACGTTGGACTCCCAGAAGGTTTGTAAGAGGGATAATTTTAAGTATCTTGGGTCTATGATTTAGGGAAATTGTGAGATTGATGAGGATGTCTCTAAACATATTGGAGTAGGTTAGATGGAGTGGAGACTCTCCTTGGCTGTGTTGTGTGATAAGAAGGTGCCCCTTAAGCTTAAAGGCAAATTCTATAGAGTGGTAGTCCGTCCGACTATGTTGTATGGAGTGGAGTATTGGTCAATCAAGCACTCCCATATCCAGAAATTGAAAGTGGTGGAAATGAGAATATTGCGTTAGATGTTTGGGCTTACTAAAATGGACAGAGTTAAGAATGAGATTATCTGGGAGAAGGTGGAAGTGGCTTCAGTGGAGGACAAGATGCGGGAAGGAAGGATGAGATGGTTTGGGCATGTGATGATGAGGGGCATGGATACCTCAGTTCATAGGTGTGAGAGGCTAGCTTTGGATGGATTCAAAAGGGGTAGAGGTAGGCTTAAAAAATACTGAAGAGAGGTGATTAGACATGACATAGAGAAGCCTCAGCTTAGTGAGGTCATAACCCTAGATAGTAAGGTGTGGAGGGTGCGGATAGGGGTAGAAGGATAGTGTGAGTGTGTGGGTTGTAGCGAGTAGTCAGGAGAGATCTTGTGTAGTCAGGTTAGTAATCCTAGGGTTGTGTATATAGGTTTCTTTGGTATGTGAGTGTATGTTACTACTAGGTGTGTGTCCTATTTCTTATTTCTTAGTTCCTATTTTCTTATTTTGTGTTGCCCTTATTTCTCGTATTTTGTATTTCTCTGATTTCTATTTTATTATTTCTTATTCCTTATTTCTGTTATGTCATCCATCCCCTTATTTACTATTATTTATCTTGAGCCGGGGGTCTATCAGAAACAGCCTTTCTACTTTTTCGGAGGTAGCAGTATGGACTACGTATATCTTACCCTCCGCAGACCCCATTTTTGTGGGAATACACTAGGTTTGTTGTTATTGTTGTTATATTTATATATTGTACCTTGCTCATGTCTTTTCTTAATTCAGCAGTTGATTTCCTTATCTAAACTAAGTTTGACCCGTTAACTATAGTTAGCGGATTCTTTGGGATGCCTAATCCCTTCCTTTTTGGATAATTAGCTCCTTACCCAGAATCTTAAGTTAAGTAGACCTTAAAGTGAAGTATTTATTTTCTTTTAATCACTTAGTTTATAATAGGGGTCCTAATTCACCTTATAACTAATTAGGTGGCGACTTTCTTCAATTTAAATAGAGGTTTCTAACATGTTGTACCTTGATTTTACCCGTGTTAAAATGGGGTATAACAGCTTGGCTACTTCACTGGGGACTATTAGGTTCTTAACCATAACAAACATAAGTTAATAATCTAGTCTTTTAATATCTATTTATTTTATCTTATCTACTTATGTGTTTATCATGTTTGTGTGATATAAACTATTTATTTATTATTACTTTGTATGGATTATTTGTTACTGCTTTATATAAACTGTCTTCTCATTCATATTTCTTCTATTCAGGAAAATTGGCATAATCACACGCACACGTGAGGTGTGTTTTGCGCATCCACAGACTTCTTTCCTATTCCAAATTTTAGGAGAGTTAGAGTATGCACGGTGTGTCCAGATCTTTTTCTGTGTGACTGCATAGCCTTCTCACTCGAGTTGTCATCTCGGGAACCTTGTGTCTAGCATGACAAATCTTAGAAAAACTTAAGATAGAGCTTCCCTTGATATAGGCCATGCATGCATAAGCCTTAATTGGTTTGACCCATTGTGTCATTTCAAAAATTTAAAAAATGTCCTTATGTCAAATGGGTTTGCGACCCAAAGACAACTACTCATATTATGTGCATGGGATAATGATAAATGGATCCAAGCTTAATGTTACACCACGAGTTTGAAAAATGTGTACTTATTTTATTGTATTTACATTGTAGAGGTAGATTTAGTGCCCAAAATTAGAATGGTCGAAGGTGTTCCACCTAAGTTGAAGATATGGTAGGGAATTTTTTGATTCAATTGAAAAGTTAGCAGTCACAAGGAAATTGGGGTGCCTTCCTGCACTCTTTAAGATCACTTCCGATAAGCATGTGGTTAGAGCATTGATTTTATTTTGGGACCCAGATGGAGTTGTCTTTGCATTCAAAGACTTTGAACTCACCCCCATATTAGAAGAGATCAATTATTTCACTAATTTAAAGTATCAAGGGAGAGGTCAGATCATCCTGCATAGTCAGTCAGGGCAGAAATTTCTTCGCTACTTGTGGTTAAAGAACAATGATAAACTCCAGTGATTCAAAAATAATTGGGTTTCTTTGGATTATTTGTACGAGAGATATGATTGTCAAGATAGTTATAAGTTGTTCAAGAAAGAATTCACTTTCACTTTTACCCATTGACGGGTTAGACGTTCGATTGCATTTGTCGTTGCCTTGTTAGGGACTCTGGTATTTCTGCGAGAATATGGAAAGATCAGTACCTGCATATGTTCTATGGCTCAAGCATTTTTTAAAGGGGTTGATGGCGCAGAAATCACCTTGGTTCCTATGATCTTGGTAGAAATATTTCGCGCACTTGTAAAGTGTAAAAGAGGTAAAACAAACTTCTTTGAAGGTTGCAATCTCTTTCTATAGATTTTGGAAACTGAGCAATTCTACAAACGTGACAACATGACCGACATAATGTTTAGTGATTCACATAAAATCAACACTTACGATGACAGGATGAGAAGATTCATGTTCCCTAACGGCATTGATGATTGGTTTGAGTTTTTAGCCTCTCGTACCAGTGACCAAATCCAGTGGAAATACCCATTACTCTCATATTCCACGACTTACATATGATGCATAGGACTTTATTATATTGATCTTGTTGGGTTGAGAGGTCTACAACTATATGCTCCAGTGCATGTACTTCGACAGTTTGGTCAGATGCAAATCATCACCCTTTGAGAAGATATGTGAGTTTCTGAAGTCATCTTTGTACTAGACTTTAGAGTCCCTAGAGCCAGTCAAATTCTACATGAATAAAGTAACATTCTCACAATAGATGTGAGACGAGGACTAGCAGAGTGTAATCCAGAATATCAGGCATGGATTTGAGAGTATTGTGGCTATATAGACCCCAGTGCAGAAGGTGAACAAGGTATTGAGGATGTTGGGATGAATATTTGGATAAGGAATTTTCGTCTTCGAACCATAGTGGTCACACATGAAATGTGGGATCAAATGGCCAACATAATGCAGTGTTTAGAAAATGAGGGACCGGGGTTGTAACGCCTTAATTTTCTGGAACCGGAATGCCACACGGTGCTCATGATCCCGAAGGACCACAAGCTAACCATTTTTTGATATCTGTACCTGAGCACTACATAATATACTAAAATAAATATGGAAATTGGCAAAAACTTACCATAAGGTTCAAATATCTAAAAATACTCAATACTGAAAATTGAATACTAATACATCTGTCTGAAAAACCTCTAAACTTGTTTGAACTATGGATTTGATGGGACATGTCCCCAAATCACTCCGTCTACTGAAAATAAACTGATTCTAATGCCATAATAAAATAAGGATCATCCTCGAATGAAGAGGACTCAATACTACGTCTACTTCTGCTGACTGATTCTGGACTACTAAGGGTGCTCTGGATCTCGCGCTTCGGAACCTATGGTATAAGACACCATAGCACAAGAGAAAAGTATACGTCAGTACTTTGAATGTACTGGTATTCTAGATGAGGTAAGGCTAAATGCACGGGCTTATGCATGGACATAGCTTAACTGAAAACATGAGACTACTGAATGAGGACATAGTCATGAATACACAAACCAAAACTGGAACCGCAGTAACACTGAATACGAACTCTAAATACTGGTTTCTGAATACTGACTTACTGATGACTGGGTCTACTAGTACTAATGTCTGAGTTAACTAATACTGAAAGATAAAATAACTGAGTCTATTGAGATTGATGTCAAATCTTGCTGATATTGATACTGATTTATTATATTTGAGATCAAGCCTATATAACATTTGACCTCTGAGTTTACTGGTCATGATGCCTGATACTTGATAAATTGAATATGAGATCAAGCCTATATAGCAGGTGACCTCTGAGTCTACTGATAATGAATCTGATTGTCTGAATTTGAGATCAAGCCTATATAACAGGTAATCTCTTAGTCTACTGATAATGAATATGATTTTCTAAATTTGAGATCAAGCCTATATAACTAGTGATCTCTGAGAGGTAGTCAAACCTAGTATAATGGGTAACTCCTCAGCTGAATTCTTTTACTGAGACTGAATCTTAAACTGAGACTGTGGGAGGTAGTCATCTAACCGACATGCCCCTTCTAGCCATCATCCCTGCCCTTGCTCGGTGCTGAATCCTACTCCCAAATGAATAGATACTAAACTGATTCCTAGAATATTCTAGACTGAGCTAAATCTGTTACTGGTCATCTTGCTTGACTAAGCTGATTGAATTTACTTGGTTCTGTTATCTGATGGAATGCTACTGAATTCTTGTTAGCTTACCGAGTTTCACTGAATTCTGAACTGAATACTGGATACTACTGAATACTATTGAATCGAAACTAAATACTAAGCTGGATTAGACTTATACTGGGACTGAATTAAACTAGTACTGAGATTACTGAATTTTCTTAAGTTCTGTACTGGCTGAATTCTACTGATCATAGAACGACTGAAATTATCTTAAGACTGACTCAGCTCTAGACACGTAGCTAAATTTTTGGATATAAATACCCCCAAGACTCGATAGCATAAATAAATAAATAAATAAGACAGGACCACACTTAAGTGTCATGACAATGGACTTTCATTCATAACACAATCAATACGATATCTCGTCAATCACTTGAATGTCATAAACATGTAAATGTATAGGGAATGCATACTAATACCTCATAGTTGTTCAATAAGGAATACACATGGATAAGAATGCATGCAACTTATCATAATACATTCACTAAGGAATTTCAACAAACGCTTGGCATGCACTAGTTATCACATAAGTGGGGATTTCATGCTTAGCACACTAAAGAGGGCACTATTCTTTGTACTTAAATTCTATCAAACATATGGGGAGAATGCTTTGGTTATACCACATATTCTATACTTAATTATCATGAATACATCAATATCATGAAACTTGAAGAGAGTTTATCATGAACATCATGCAATTCATCACATACTAGAATCAATTCTTGAAATTAGTAGTCTAAATCATGAATTAAAACTCAATAATAACATGAACTTCAATTTAATTTACATGAATCATGAAAACTCATAAATATAAGATCTTTGAATTTAGAAAAGGATTCTTAAACTTCTTGGGTGAAAGGAACCCAAGAATCAACATCTGCATACCTTAATAAATAAATCTCGAAAGATTTATGGAGGAATCTTGATGACTTGGGTCTTGAGCTATGAACCTAATGGATGTTCTTGAAGAAAGTAGACAAAAATATAGTATATTTGGGTGAAATAATGAGAAATTTCATGTTAAAGAGTATATATAGGGGTAGAAAAATGACCGTCTTACCCTTGGAATTAAAATCCGGAACTGAAAAAAAATTCCAACTTTACATGTTGGCGCGATGCGCCATAATTACGCCAACTTACTAGAAATTGGACAATTGAGAAACTGAGCCTTGGCGCGATGCAGTGGAAATCATATTTCCACCTTGGTTGCAAACTGGAAAGCCACCACGACGCGGCGGAATCATGGAGGCTTACTGGATTTTGACAATTGCCATTTTGGCTTGCTCCACGACACGATAAAGTACCAGGTGGTACACTGTCTCACTAAAATGGCTTTAATTCTTCGCCCGAGTGTTGTATTTAGGCGAATTTGGTATCGATGGAAATCTTATTCGATTTCCTACAAGGTAAAAGTCAAAATCTTAAAAATTTCACATGGAATAAAATATATTCATCTTTGAAGAAAGATCTTTGATGTTCTAGAGACGAATTTGAACTAGGAGAAGGGTGGGGTATTACAGGGGTCTAGCCATATTGGAGCATTATCTTCACTTCCTCCTTCGACATGATTAGAAGCAGGGACTAGTACAAGTCTTAGGATTGTCTTTGTACTTTTCATGTATTTTGAGTTTATTTCTTATCATTGTACTAGATCAGTATTTCAATGAAACTTGGCCTTTTATTTCTAAAATTGAAGTTTGTCTCAAATTAATGGCTTGAATTGATTTATCATGATCTCAATTATTTGATGCTTCGGCCCACTTCTTGGCAAGAAGAGGCCCCGTGCATAATAGGATGCATTTTTGATTATTGGAGTTTTCTTTTATTATGTGTTTTGTTTGTGACATGATGCATGCTTTTCTTTTCAACATTGTATGCTTAATTGCGAGTTATCTTATTTATGCAAATTATTTGCCTATACTAATATGTTTCTTTCTTTTGAAGGTTTTACTTCTTCTTATTCATTCCCCCAAAGGTTTATTTGTGTTGAATATGAACTGGCTGATCACCATACTTCACGAGATCAAAAGCATGAGCAAATTCCAACATGACTGATTCAGGTACACTTGATGGCTTAGGACCTGTCACTGTCCCAAGGGATAAACCCGAGATTTTAGGGGAGAGGGATGAAACCCTTCACAATGAATGTATAGCTCAAATGATTCAACAAATAGATGACATGAAAAGTGAAATTGATCGACTTTGAAACCTCACCAAATTGTCTATTACCATGAATACTCCACTCCCCAAGAATGTAACAAATACCGCTATTCCATCTTTTTTCCACCTATTTATTCTCTTGCCTCCCTATATTCCCACCAAATTCTTACTTCACCAAAACAAACCTATTTCTACCAAATCTCTCATTAACCCATAAGAAAACAACCCACAACAAAAAAACTTATTACCCTTCACTACTCCATATGTTCCTCAAGCTCCACATACCTAAAATATCCTACTTTCCCAAACTACCCCAGTCTTCCAAAACCACCAAACATCCCCACATATACCGGTGACACATCCTTTAATCCCTAACACACAATATGTGCCATAAGTAAATGCAGTAAGAGCTCAACCTTTCACTATCCTAATACTAACCACATAAGAAGTTGATCTTTATAAGGAGGTGGAGAGAAAGGTAAGGTCCAAAGTAGATGAAAGTGTAGCAAAGGAGATTCATCATTTAAAGAAAACATTTACAAGAATCCAATAACAAAAAGGATGCGAAGAGCTCTAGTATGAAGATTTATGTGTTCATCTAGATATTGAGTTTCCTGTAGGGTATAAGGTGTCGAAGTTTGATAGGTTTGATAGAAAATAAAATCCTTGAGCTCATTTAAGGTTATATTATGACAAACTAGTTGGGGTAAGGAAGGATGAGGCGATTAGTATGAAGTTGTCTATAAGGAGCTTGATAGGAGATTGGTACACGAGACAAGACCCACAGAAATGGTGTGGCTGGAATGCCTTGGCGCAAGAATTTATGAATAGGTTTAGGTTCAATACTAAAGTCATTCTAGATAGGTTCCACTTAATGAAGATGGAGAATAAATCTATAGAGTCCTTCAAAAAAATATGTCATGCGATGGAGAGTAGATACCGCAAAAGTTCAACCTCTGATGGAGGAAAGCAAGATGAATTCTCTTTTTATGCAGTCTTAGAAAGATGTGACGTATTATGACAAGCTAATAATTGTGGTTGCACAAAAGTTCTCTGAGGTTGTTAGGACGAGAATTTGTTGAAGAATGCATTAAAACTGGGATAATCACTAATCTGGCAGCTTTACAAGTCACAAGTAAAGCAATGCAGTTTGATCCAACTAGGGGAGCGAATAAAAAGAAGAAAGAAGGAGTCTCTACCGTCATGACCATTCAAGAAAAAAGACCAAACCAAATGTTACCATACCAAAATACACCACCCCAACCCTCATATTATAACCAATATACCCAAGCTCCTCACCCATATTACCAATCTTTACCTGCCCAATGTCTATTTTATGCCACCCAACCAACATATTGTCTACTTCGAGCACCAACCTATCAAAACCCGCCACAATATCTACCTACCTATCCTCCTCAAACCCACTACCAACCATAAAATCATTTTTCAAATTCACCTTAACCTCATTCAAACTGTGAAAAAAGGCTAACAAAATCTATAAACCTCTAGCTGAACCTTTATCCCAATTATATGAAATATTGAGAACTATTGGAGTACTTCAGCCGATCCAAGGTAGAATTTTGAATCCCCTTTAGGGATGGTATGATGGGATAAAGCATTGTGCTTACCACTCTATGGTCGTTGGGCATGCCACTGAGAATTGTCTTACTCTCAAGTATAAGATCGATGCACTAATCAAAGGAGTTATTTAGCTCAAAGGAACTCCTCCTAATGGGAATAACAATCCCTTGCCAAATCATGGGGGTACCAATGTGAGCATGTAAGATCCCACAAAATCCTAGTTATTTCGGTCCTATATAGCATGCCAAAAGAGGTCCCAGACTTAGAAAAAAATTCAACCAAGTGCTAAGACTTAGAAGTATTTTTTTAGCCTTTGAAATTAGATCATCTTATTTTTGATCTTTTCTACCTTAGAATGTCGATATTTAAGTTGATGCATGATCAAGGATGTCAATAGGTCATATTGGGTGAGTGTTGGAATTTCCAGACTTTGTTTGGGTTGTGTTTGGATGGCCAAAACAGCAATCCAACATGATCTTGACATGTCGCGTTGGCTATCGTATTAACACCATCGATGCAATGCGTTGATGATCGCATCGATCCCATCAACGTAGCGCGTCGCCTGTCGCATAACTGGGCAATTTTTGTGTATTAAATTTTCACTTTCCAAGGGAACTTAGGTCCTTTCCCCTCACCCAATTCAATTAAAACTTACAATTAAACTCTCAAAAGAGAAAATTACATTCATTTTTCTCAAAATTCTCTCAAGAAGTAAACCTTAGTTCATCAAGTTCAAGTTCAAGTTCCAAGAAATCCTTCATAATTTCCACGAAATCAACAATCAAGGTATGTTAAGGTGTTCATCCTTGGGTTTCATTCCACCCTTGGAATTCAAGAAACCTTTTCAAAAACTCGAATTATGATTTCTATGTTATGAATTGGATTATGCCTATGTTTGAGTTGTTGTATGGATTTCAAGTTGATATCTTTTATAAGTTCCATGAAATTATGTTAGCATTTGTGTTGAAATATGAATCTTTCATATCAAAACCCTTGAATTTGCAAGTTTAAGTTGTATTTATGATGCTTATGTGTTGTTCATTATCGTGTGCATTAATTATGCTCCCTAAGTGTTTGATAGAATGTCCATGTGAATTGAATAGTGAAATCGTGAAACGTTAGAATATGTTTCCAATCATGTACAAGTCTATGACCTCCAAGTGTTTGACTAAATGCCTCAATGAATGAATTTGAACAATTGACTATTGTTATGCTTTCAAGATTTGTCATGCTTTATTATTGATGTTATCGAGTCCTAGAGGTATTTTTACCCAAAATCTAGTTGCTTACTTAGTTGTAGTAGTTATAGAATAGTCCCAGTAAAGGTCGAGAATAGTAGTACTCAGTCAGTTAACAGAACTTAGCAAACTCAATCCAGTTCAGTCAGTCAACACGATCAGTGTCAGTTCAATCAAACTTAGTACAATCTAGTGATCAGTTCAGTGTCGATTCAGTTTGGAGCAGGATTCAACATCGATCGAACCCAAGGATGGGGGCATTCTTGCAAGTAGAGGGTTTGATCCTTAGTAGCAGTCCCTGAGTTATAGAACTACGTAGCCAGTGTAGGATGAGATATCTTCCTGATAGATAAGGGTGGACATATCTTGTATGAGTTTCCTACTAGTAAGGGTTGGCAAAATGTTTTCCTGCAAGTTAGGGTGACTCAAAGTCAGTGTTAGTAACCCATGGCATGGTACAAACACCCTTTCAACTAGGTTACAGGTTGGATCCTAATCAGTCCATTATAGGGTATGTTGGTTAGATGATACCTCCCACAATTACAATTTCAGTCTCATTATCCAGTAAAGAACTCAGATAGTTCCACATAACTATGGCTATCAGTTATCAATTACATAGCCATCAGAATTCAGTACTTCAATATCTGTCTAAACTTTTAATTATCAGTATTTAGTTATCAAAACTCAGTACTTTAGTTTCAGTCTAATTCAGATAGATGTTATATGCGCAGTATTGCATATTCAGCATGTTCAATAGTTACAGTTTTGCATGTACTCTCATCCAGTTACTTTAGGATGTTCATTCAGTCAGTTGTCATCTCATGCATATTAACCTATGTATATCAGCCTACCTCACTTAGCATACCAGTAGATTCCACATACTAACGCATACTCTTTCTTTACACAATGATGTCTCATATCATTGATTCGGATGCTCAGGTTTCTGACCGTACTTAGCAGCTCAGGCTATTAGCAGCAGTTATAGTAGTGAGTCCTCATCCAGTGAGGATATCATTTTATTTCAGCAATTTAGTATTTCTGTTAATTTAGAAGTCGAACTCCATATCCAGACAGTTAGAGGCTTTTAGACTAGCACCATTAGATATTTAGTTTTTCAGATATTATTGTCAGTTACACTCAGTATTTATTTCAGTATTTTTGAGAACCTTATGTCATTTTCATTTATACTTCCACATATATTTTCAGTATTATTATTCAATACTCACAACAGGTACCAGCCATGGGTTAGCTTGTGATCCTCCGGGGTCGTAAGCACCATGTGATGTCCAGGGTGTAGACTTAGGGCGTTACAGAGCATGATCACCATCGATGAAGAATGTAATTTAGAGGGAACTATTATATCAATTGTTATAAAGAAAAAGTGGAAACATCAGCTTTTGTCGCACCTATAATTATAGTCTAGAAGCGAACACCAATTGAAGTAAAAGTTGTTGCTCCCAGACCTATGATCACACCTTAGTTTTTCAAATACCTTCGAATTCGAAGGTGATTCCTTGGAATTACTCACCTAATGCAAGGGACAAAGGAAAAGAAAAATTAGTTATAGAAGATGTTGCTGCAAAAATGACAAGATCGGGGCATTATTATGCCCTTGAAGGATTTGTACAAGGAGCATCTAATAAGGAGAATCGTCAAAAAAAGGTTGTGACAGAGGTTAAGGTAGAGGATTTCTAGAGAAAATGTCGACTAAGGAGTATTCTGTTATGGAACAGCTAAAGAAAACTCTTGCCCAAATCTCTTTGCTATCATTATAGATGAATTCTGCGAATCAGGAGTGCTCTGGTGAAGGTGCTGAATGAAGCTTATGCGCCAACTGAGATGACTAGAGAGAATCTTTCAGCTCTGCTGGGATAAGTTCTGGAAGCTAATACAGTCTTCTTTCATAAAAATGAGTTACCGCCTGAGGGCCTGGGGCATAATAGAGCATTGAACATCACTGTTAGGTGTAGGGAAAATTTTGTTTCTAAAGTTCTTATTGACAACGGCTCAACTGTTAATATTTTTCCTTTCACTACCCTCCGAGCTTTGGAAATTCACATCGGGAAAGTTTGTGAAAGTAATGTAAGGGTTAAAGGTTTTGACGGGAAATGTTGAACAATGGTTTTATGCCTGGTCAAGGTCTTGGTGTGAACTTGGATGGAATACTAGAGCCAATTTAATTGTCTGGAAAAAAGGGCCCTTTTGGTCTTAGATAAGAAAAGGTGACATTCTCCTTCCAAAGCATGTTCCGCTCCTAAATCAGTCATTATCCAAAGGGTTTGTTGCCCAAGTACCAGAGGAAGATACAAAAGAAGGCCTCGTGGAAAAAATCAAAAGCTTGTTCATTACTGAAGGAGAAGATGAGTGCAATATGATTTTGGAGAATTGCATCGAGACCGTGACTATCTGGGATACTGAGCCTGGAGATGCTTTACAAAATTGGACTTGTACCCCATCCCCGTTTCTCCGGGAACTTGGTAGATGATTGTATTAGCATTAGTGAAATAACAAGATTCAAAATTAAGGCCTAAATCATTTTTATGAATTTATGTGTTTTGCCTCCACTTTTGAAAGCTTAAATGCCAAATCCAACTATGTTTTATTGTTTTATCATCTTCATTAATTTATTTTCTCTTTTTTCTTTTTCAGCGAGCAAACTAATAAATCTGCCAATACTATGAATGTTACATATAATGAAACAAGCAAAACAATTTCGAATAGTGAACAAGACTTTGCGAAATAAGAAGAATATCCTTTGTCAGAAGATTTGACTAAGGAATTTGAACATTTTAAAAATAAGGCAAACCCGAATTTGGATGAAACTAAGACAGTAAACTTAGGGAGTTTAGAACTTATAAGAGAAATAAGGATTAGCGTTCATATGACTTCGTCCCAAAGGAAAGAATTGATTGATCTCTTAAAGCAATACATAGATGTGTTTGCATCGTACTATGATGATATACCGGGTCCAAGCACAAATATTGTTTCACATAGGATGCTAACTGATCTATCTTGTCCTCCCATAAAGCAAAAGCCAAGAAAAATAAAGCCTGATTTGAGTTTGAAAGTTAAGGAGAAGTTCTCAACCAATTTGATGCCAATGTTATTCGAGCCACGAAGTATCCCACTTGGTTTTCTAACATTGTACCCAAGCCAAAGAAGGACACAAAAATCATAGTATACATTGATTATCGGGATCTCAACAAGGCTAGCCAAAAAGATAATTTCTCTCTACCAAATATTCACATACTCATTGATAATTGTGCAAAGCATGAGTTGCAATCATTTGTTGATTGCTTCGCAGGGTACCGCCAGATCTTGATGAATGAAGAAGATGCTGAGAAAACTACCTTTATCACCCCTTGGGGAGTGTATTGCCATCGGGTAATGCCCTTTGGACTCAAGAACGCAAGGAAAACTTATATGAGGTCCATGACTACTATTTTTCATGGCATGATCCACTAGTAGATTGAAGTCTATGTTGATGATGTCATTATGAAGTAGCGAAAGATCTCAAATCATTTGAAAGATTTGAAGAAGTTCTTTGACAGGCTGAGATGGTACTATCTGAAATTAAATCCTACAAAGTGTACATTTGGTGTCCCCACTGGAAAGTTATTGGGTTTGATCGTGAGTAAGAAAGGCATAGAATTGGATCCTTAAAAATAAAGGCTATCCAAGACTTGCCTCCTCTAAGAAGTCAAAAGGACATGATGACTTTTCTAAGTTGACTCAATTACATCAGTCGATTTATTGCACAATCCACGGTGATTTATGAACTGATATTCAAGATGCTAAGAAAGGATGCTGCTACTAAGTGGATAGAAGATTGCCAACAAACTTTTGATAGAATCAAGGAGTATTTGTCTAATCCACCCGTTTTGGTGCCCCCATAACTTGAAAGGCCATTGTTTCTATATTTGTCTGTGTCAGACAATGCATTTAGGTGTATTTTAGGACAACATGATAAAACTGGAAAGAAGGAGCAAGCTATATATTACTTGAGCAAGAAGTTCATGCCTTATGAAACTTGGTATTCATTATTGGAGAGTACATGTTGTGCCTTGAATTGGATTACACAAAAGTTAAGGCTTTACATGTGTGCGTATACCACTTTTCTTGATTTCTAGAATAGATCCGCTGAAGTCTATCTTTCAAAAGCCAATGCCTACCAGGAAGCTAGCAAAGTGGAAAATTTTGCTAAGTGAATTTGACATTAGTTATGTTACTCAAAAGGCGATCAAGGGATAAGCTTTAGCTGGCCATCTTGCTAAAAACCTTGTAGATGAAGAATACAAGCCTCTTAAAACTTATTTCCCAGATAAAGAAGTTTTGTTCATCGGAGAAGATATTTTAAAAGAATATCTAGGTTGGAGAATGTTCTTTGATAGGGCGGCAAGCTTCAAAAGATTCGGTATTGGGGCGGTACTAGTTTCAGAATTAGGCCAACATTATATGATCTCAGCAAAGCTTAGATTTCCATGCACAAAAAATATGGCAGAGTACGAGGTTTACATCATTTTTCTTAGAATGGCTACTGATATGAACATACAAGAACTTTTGGTTATAGGGGATTCAGATTTGGTATTTCATCAAGTACAAGGAAAATGAAGTGTCAAGAACGTAAAGTTGCTTCCATATCTAGAGTGTGTGAAAGAGTTGCACAAGAAGTTCATCAATGTTGAATTTAAACTTGTCCCAAGAACTCAAAATGAGTTAGCAGATGCATTGGCGACCTTGTCCTCAATGATTCAACATCCAAACAAGAATTTCATAGATCCTATCAAGGTAAATTTATAAGACCAACCGACATACTATCTTTATGTAGATGCAGAACCAGACGGCAAACCCTGGTACTATGACATCAAGAGGTATCTCAAAGAGGGACACTGTCCAGAAGACATAACCAATATTCAGAAGAGAACACTTCGTATATTGACAAATATCTTTTTCCTAAATAGAGAATTCCTTTATAAGAGGACTCCAGATTTAGGATTATTAAGGTGCGTTGATGCTCAGGTGGCAACCAGGTTAG
The DNA here is from genome assembly GCF_002878395.1 of Capsicum annuum. Taxonomy (NCBI): domain Eukaryota; kingdom Viridiplantae; phylum Streptophyta; class Magnoliopsida; order Solanales; family Solanaceae; genus Capsicum; species Capsicum annuum. Next base: position 107,948,936 of record NC_061114.1, read on the forward strand.
TCAAAGAAATACATGAGGGTATGTGTGGGCCATATATGAATGGTTTTATTTTGGCAAAGAAGATTCTTTGAGCTGGCTATTTTTGGATGACAATAGAAACAGATTGTATTTGCTTTGTGCAAAAATGTCAAATTCATGGTGATTTAATTCATGTTCCACCAAATAAACTCAATGTGATGGGTTCTCCTTAGCCATTTTTGGCTTGATACAGCTGCATCAAATGGACATAGGTTCATCTTGGTAGCTATCGATTATTTTACCATATGGGTAGAAGATTCTTCATACAAGTCTGTAACAAAAAAAGGTGGTGATAGATTTTGTTTGCAATAACATTATTTGTCAATTTGGAGTTCTGAAATCAATTATAATAGATAATAGAGTTAATCTCAATAGTGGCTTGATGTGTGAGATATATGAGAAGTTTAAGATTATCCATCATAATTCCACCCCTTATCGTCCTCAGATGAATGGAGCAGTTGAGGCTGCTAATAAGAACATCAAACAGATATTACGGAAGATAATTGATAACTACAAGCATTGGAATGAGAATTTACCATTTTCCCTCCTTCACTATCGCACCACTATTAGGACTTCTATTAGAGCAAAACCTTATCTTTTGGTTAATGGAACAGAAGCAGTGTTACCCACAGAAGTAGAGATACCGTCTTTGAGAATCATTCAAGAAATTGTGTTGAATGCCAAATGGATTCAAAACTAGTATGAACAATTGATGCTAATTGATGAAAAAAGGATGAACGCAGTTTATCATCGGCAACTTTATCAAAATAAAATGTCCAAAGCTTTCAATAAAAAGGTAATACTGAGACAATTCAAACCTGACAATTGGTATTGAAGCGCATACTTCCATACCTAAATAAAGCTAAGGGAAAGTTTGCACCTAACTAGCAAGGGCCTTACATCGTTCACTGAGTACTGACAAACGAAGCACTGATCCTAGCGGAAATGGATGGTGAAGTAAGGCCTAAATCCATCAATGCAGATGTTGTTAAGAGATACTATGTTTAGAAGGCTTTTTCTTATGTAATGTTCCTTTTCTGTGAAATGAAACTACGAATGACCTAATTACCTTGGGGGAATACGTAGAAAACCCATATCGGGTTAGGTCTTTTAAGTAGAAATTTTTCAAAAATTCCTGTTTAGTTGTAATGCTAACTACGATTTAACTGACTTCTTTTACGGATACGTAGGCGGCCACATTGGCCTCGGTCACATTAGAACAAAAATCATTTCCCCCTTTCTATTTCATATGTAATGAACTACGTTCGGCCTGATTCCTGTGGGATACATAGGCAAGCCACGACGGATCCGACCCCTTAGGTTAATTTTCTAAATATATTTCATAAACTACGCTTAGCCTAATTCTTTTGATGGGATACGTAGGCAGCTTATATAAGGCTCGGTTTCATCATCTTGGAACGTCAACATCTCTTAAGTCTAAGCGGGGACAACTTTTAAGGGGAATCATTTTGAGAAATGGTTGATAAGATGTCAAGAGATATTGAAGAGTGTGGGTTCAACCAAGTATTTGAAAAAGAGGCATTTGCTTTGTTTCATAATATGTCACAATTTGAAATTTGGTAGAATTTCTTTTTACCACTATGCATATTTGCATATTTTATTTATCAAGTTATTTATAATTTTAAATAATTTTCAATCAAATATTTTCTTATTATATATTGGCCAAGATTTGAAAAATATGGGGAGTCCAAACAGAGCAGAAAACGCAAAGTATCAAGAGGCAGGCCATCAAAGTCAACACAAATCAACCACCCCCGAAACTTACAAATTTTCTTTGAGTGTAGTTTTGAAGAATAGCAGAAGTCAAAAGTTAATAACATTTGCAGTCTTGCGAGTGTTACACTTGAATAGTTTAAATTTCCTTTAAAGTATCCAGGAGAAATTATGCCTTTGTAGTAATATTGATTAATTGATTTTGAAGATTTTATGAAGATTTCAAACGAACTGCACATGATTTCTTTCTAGTCTACATAAATGTATTTTAATATACTGCACAAGTGTTTTCAAATGCTTAAAATGCACAATACATGGCTTTCAATTATCTTGCGTATATGCTCTAAAATGCACAGCACATGCATTGCACAAATGCTTTAAAATGTGTTAAAATGCATTGCACATGGCTATAATGGTTCCTCATAAGGACAATCGCATTGTACAGTCACTTTACGCTATGCATGGCTTTCATTTTCTTCGAAGGCACTGCACAAGCGCTTTAAGTTATTTTGCACTATGCATGACTTTCAGTTTCTTCTATAGAACCTTACAATTGCTTTCAAGCGCACTGTACAATTTGCTTTCTGATAACTGCACAAAACTTATGGATGCACCAAACAAATGCTTTATAGAAATTCATTTCTTGAAAAAGTTGTGTTTCCTAAATCGTTGGCTCAGAGAAAAGCCTCTATCTATCCATAATTTGGCTAAAAATGCCCTATGTTCATAATTTATGTAGTTTAAGGCCTCATTTTCATCACCGAAAGGCATCATTCACATGAATCATCGGCCTAAAACTTTATTTTGAATAAGCTTTGTTTCCAATTTGCAAGACGACATTTGCATAAAGTAATGCCTGAGGCGTTATTTTCATTAATTCACTGAATGCATTTACTATTTATGTACTAATCACTTTATCTAGATTAAGTTTTATAGGAACCTTAGTAGAAATTTGGAACTATATCTAAGCAACGAACTAGGAAAAAACTAACAGAATGTCAAGAATCCCTATAGGCATCGACGATTCAAAGCTCGACTCGACGCATTTTCAAAAATTCTCATGTAACTCTAAACTCTTTCGCAAATCTGTTCTTATATTCCAGTGCCATCATAGATCAAAAACTGGGATAAATTTTGAGATCCTCTCAAAATTTTTACATAACATAACTTTTAAACTACATTGACCTAATTCTCATGAAACTCGGGATATGTAGGCGACTCAAAAATCAGGATTCAGTAATCACAAATCATGCAAATTCTAGCTTTACCGTTCAACCTTTTAGGTGCAACCTTTTAATAATCGATCTAATTTACCAATCGAGGCAAAATTGGTTTACGTCAACGTCTTCGCCCAAAGACTCTTTCATCGTCTTTGGTCTAAGAGAGACAAACTGTTGACACTCAATTTTGGCTCTCCTTTTCGTATAATTAATTTTTTCATGCTTCTTAGTCCTGAATACTTTATCAAAAATGACGTTTTTATCCTTTATATTAGTGTCAGTAATTTTGATATAAACGGAATAATTTTCTTTCATTTTCTTATGTTTAATGTCATATATACATACATACATACATACATACACACACATATATATATATATGTAAATATTTTTATATCGTAATAAATATTTAAATGTTAGTATGTTAATTTTTATATTTTTAATTCTAAACAAAGTTTATCGTATCGTTATAATATTTCTAAATATAGTTATATTTGTGTGAATTTATATATATAATACGTACATTATAAAAATTAATCAGGAAAAAAAGCATCATTAAATAAATTAAGTGAAAATGAGTGAGAAAGATTAGATTTCTTACAAATTTAATTCACTTATGCATTAATTTGGGCTACTATAGCAGTCCAACAATTAAAACCAACCAACCTCAACAATACAACTAATACATCCCTCAGCAATTACACTCTCTTCCACTTTTTAATTACTTTAATCTCTCTCCCTATTAATATACATAACATAGCTGACATATACATAGCATTCTGTATACATCCCTAAATCGATTAAACAATAGCAACCTTAGCAATACAACTAATACATCCCTAAATCTCCTCTTCTTCACGTGAAATTCAATCAAATCAAGCTTCCATCACCTCAATCACGAAAAATCCACCGAAATTCTTGGCTTTTGCAGACCCAATAGTCTTCTCCATCACTTCAAGCTTAGAAATGAAGACTTTTTCTCTTTTTCTCCCTCTCTTTTTATTTTAAATTTTGAATTTTTTAGCTTATTGAAAAATTTGTTGGGGATATTTTTTGACCTATAAATACACCCCCTATTTATTCATTGAAAGAGGGTTCAGGTGTTGGAGAAATTGGGGAGAATTCTTGAGTCTCATACTGCTTTGCTCACTAAGTGTTGTTGCTTTGTTTTCATAGTTTTCACTTACTCGCCCCTCGACTCTATTTCTTTTCATCGCTCATGCTCAAAGTTGGTGGGAAATCATCGACTTGAATCACTAATGGAAAATTCCTAGCTCGTTGCTCCACAAAAGGTTAGTAATCACATTCACCTTTTACTTTCCGATTCTTAGAAATAAATGAAGTCGTTCAATAGTTCTTTTGTGTTTTGTTGAAATTCTACCTATTTGGACATGTTTGTTTTCATTGTTTGTTGTATTTTATCAATTTTTATAAATGGTTAATGAGAATTGATACCATTTGTAGAAGCTACTATGGTAAGTAAGTGTGTCATTTGAGCCGTTATGTTCCAAAATCCATTGAAACTTTTATGCCTTCTTTTTTTCCCAAAATCTCTATCACAAGGTCTTAAAAAAGGAACTTGAACATTTATGGAGATAGCATCATGTCGATATGCTTTGAGGATATATGTGTGAATAAAAGACCCTTTTACTGATTTGCCTACATCCATTCCAGGTTCAACGCATATGAAATTTATGACACTAATTTGTGATCTTTCTTTTTTCTACTCCTCGAAACAATAGCTTAGTTTATCTAGAGTTTGAAAAATGGGTGACTCTTTTAATCAATTAGTTTTTCTTGAAGTTTCAAAATCAGCCTTGTGTTTTTAATTTACTTCCATTAAGTTATGTGATATGTGTTTATAAAAATATTTGCGACTTGCAATTTAGTTTTAGTGAACCCTATAAAATTCAAGCGTTGTTTCGGCATTGTTGGTTGTCTATTATAGGAATAACTTTAATATCATTAGGGATTTCTATTAAACATCATAGTGGTTGCCTAGTTTGTTGTGTGCATAGTTGTGTGTTTACAGGGCATTAGCGGCCTTCAGTTTAGCCCCCAAACCCCCCCCCCCCCCCCAAAAAAAAATGCCTAAAATCTCAAGTACATCTTTACATTCCATTGCAAAATCTGTGGAAGTTAGCTTGCGCATTTTCGTAACATGCATATGGAAGCAGTAACTCAAGCCTAAAGGTGCTTAAACGAGTAAAAAGTCTCCATCGCTAGCTTGAACTTAGTTAAAAGACTAAAGTTCATCCTTTCCATTATCATTACCTTAAATCCAAATATTTTATTGCATAGGCTATCAATATGACTAGTCGTGAAGCTCTTCAATGCACTATTTAAAAAATAAATTTGTGAAGATGTTTCAGTTAGTCGTTTTATTCACTGTACTAAATGGGATGCTTTCCCTTATGAGTTTCAATTTTTTTGATATAGCTTTGACTATCCATTAATGATGAATTGAAAGTTTCCTATTTTTTGCAAAGAAAAAAAGATTATGTCTTTAATTTTTATATTTTTTAGTTTCATCTATGTTGTACTATATTAGTTTGGGGACATTTTTGCATCTTCTCGATCTAAAATTTCAAAGCATAATCACTTATAAACTTTAGCAACTTTTTCTTTCCACTGTTTCCAGAATCTCTTTTTGGTTATTTGTGTCAGACTCTTTTAGTGAATCTAGGACTATCAAGATTAATTTGATTAAATATTTAGTCCACGTATGCAAGTAAAAGCCTCAAGTTTCATGTTCTTTCTTCGAGTTAAAATACATGTAGAAAGTCTTTTTTTTTTTCCACTAACTGATGATGTGTATAAGGAGTTATTAAATTTCATATATATATATATATATATATATATATATATCATAAACTAAGAGTCCTGCTACAGCTTATACATGACGGACTTAGCTACTTTTGAGTCGATCAAAAGTTATCTAGTTCGACATTTTCTTGTCTTTTAGCTAATGTTTGTTGTGCATCTTATTTGATTTCATAAGTTGGATTGCTTTACTAATTTCATTGTTCTCTTTCGTGACCAATGTTCCATTTTGGAAGAGAAGTTTGTATGTGTGAATTTTGTTTTTAGTTTTGTTTGTTGTAGTTAGTTCCACATTTCTAGAAAGCCCAAGTCCTATGAAGTTGTGTTCTTGACATGTTTTTATTTTAGGATTATCTAACCATATGAATCAGTTTTCTTGACTCGAAGTTATTAGTTTTTTTGGTATCATTTTTTATATAGTGAAGAATGAATATGGTTCATTTAGTTCTCTGCAAAAATGGATAAAGAAGTATCATGCTTTTTCTTATTCTTTTTTTTTAAAGAGAACCTTGTTGTAGTCTGTTATCTACCAATTTATTTACTCTAAACAAAATGTGAGTTCATTTCATCTCTGCATCATGGTCCTATGCTACAAACAATTATTTCCTTAAGTCTTTGTATATAATTGGGAAGCAGTAACAATCCTTGTAGAAGTTGATTAGCTTTTAAAAGAAACCCATATAAGCTCCATCATAAATCATATTTCATTCTTGATTAGCTATTTTGAGTTTATAAGAAAATTTTGATTCATGTTTCCCTTGTAGAAGTTTATTTAAATAGTATGAAAATTATATGCGCCTAGTTAAAACGGTTGTGCTGATGTATTTTTTAGTTAGACATTAAGTCATGCTTGCAAACACACTGCATTTAGTTTTAATTCTTCTCCTATTCCGTTGGTAGGTATATGTGTATAACTTTTCTTTTCCAAGTTTTAAATAAGTGGCATGTGTTAAACACTTTAGTTTTAGATCATTTCATCTTATTATGGAGACCATATATTCGGGGAATCATACTCGAGGTAAAATGCTATGAATGGAGAACAAAATCATGTCGTCAAGTAGAATTTTTGCATAGCTTAAAAGAAAGGGTCATATTACACATGGAGACTATTACTCAAAATAGTGTTTTCTTGATTGGATTGCATCTCCGTCACATTATTTTACTTGCCATTGTCCATTTTTATTCAATATCTTTTAGAGTTGAATCTTTATACTAATTTCATTACTCTCTCTTTATTTTCATGTATACTTTGGGAGCAAACAAACTTGGGGTCTTAAGGCTAGACCCTTATACCCGCATGGAGTCTCAGAATGAGGCCAACACTATCTCTCTTCCACTTAAGGAGTTATACTCCACAATCTTGAGTTGAATTTGCCCGTAGTCTAGTATTTTTTTCCTCTTCCAGATTTTATTGTTTTGTATACATATGTCATTATGTTACACCAACATGCTACAAATTAATGTTTGGAACTTATACCTTATTTTCTTATGTTTGAACTAGTATAAGTTTTATTAAATATGATAACAATATGTTGCTTTTCTTCTCACCTTTGGATATTGAATTTAGCTTAATCACTAGGTAAATGTAAGTTGTATCATTAAGGGTTAAATTCTGGTAGGTTAAAACATACCTTTTAGAATAAATGATCGAATTTGTTAAAATTCGTTAATGCTTATTTAATATGAAATAGTATCCTACCCTTAGAACCAAGTTAGTTCTTCACTACTTAGTGACATTGGATTAATGAAATATAAGTTTTTGCGTTAAACTCGAAAAATCGACTTTACTAATTTTGGATATGGTAAATCAAATTTTATTTTTTATTTTTCATTTATTTCATATAAAGGATGGCACTTCACAAGCACTTTTTTAGGATTTCTAATGATAAGAAAATATTTATTTACTTATTCTTAGTCGCATCGTAATAAACAATAAGTTCTCAAGCCATTATATATTTAAACAACTATATATTTTATCTATTCACTTAGGGTAGGATAATTAACTTATTTTTTATAATATTGGATAAAAAATAAAAATTGGTCATCATTTACAATAATTTGGTTTTATTTTATTATTATTAATTAAAAAAAATTCCTTTGAAACCATTTGAAATAATTGCATCATTGTTAAGAGATTATAAAAAGTTATTTCGCTATTTTTGATAAATAAATTTTATGTGAGGATGTTTTAATTTTTTTAATTTTTTTTAATATATAAAATAACTAGCATATGTTATACTAATATATATATATATATATATATATATAGTACCTAGCCCGTATATTTTCTTAATTCAACAGTTGATTTCCTTATATAATTTAAGTTTGGCCGGTTAACCATAGGTAGCGGATCCTTTGGGGTGCCTAATCCCTTCCCTTTAGGATAATTCAAATCCTTACCTAGAATCTTAAATTAAGTAGACCTTAAAATGAATTCTTTATTTTCTTTTAATCACTTAGTTTATAATAGGTGTCCTAATTCACCGTAGAATTAATTAGGTGGAGACTTCCATAAATTTACATAGAGGTTTCTAATATGTTGTACCTCGATTTTATCCATGTTAAAATAGGGTAGAACAGCTGCCTCATTGACTAGGTTGACTAAAAAGAAAGTAAAGTTCTTATGGTTGGATGCATATGAGGGTAGTTTCGAAAAGATGAATGATAAGTTAACTTTATCTTCGATTTTAACTTTGTCGGAGGGCACTAAAGGGTTTGTGGTCTACTGTGATGCATCTCGAGTGGGACTTGGTTGTTTTTTTATTCAACATGGTAAAGTAATAGCCTATGCTTCTAGGCAGTTGAAGGTGCATGAGAGGAACTATCTTACTCATAATTTAGAATTGTTAGCTGTGGTGTCTGTATTGAAAATCTGGTGGCACTATTTGTATGGAGTGCACGTGGATATCTACTCCGATCATAAGAGTCTGCAATGGGTTTACTCAGAAGGAGCTTAATCTCAGGCAGAAGAGATAACTTGAGTTTCTCAAGGACTATGATATGAGTCTTCACTACCACCCAGGTAAAGCTAACGTGGTTGCTGATACTCTTAGCAGGTTGTCCATAGGGAGTTTAGCTTATATGGAAAAGGAGAAGCGGGATTTTCTGAAGGATATTCATTTCTTGTCTAACCTTGGAGTTCGTCTCTTAGGCTCCGAGGATGGTGGTGTAGTAGTACAGGAAGTGGTACGGTTGTCTGTTGATGTAGAGATCAAGGAGAAGTAAATGTTAGATCCTATCTTAATAAAAATCAAGGGTGATGTAGCTGGAGAAAAGGTGATGTCATTTGATGTTAGTGGTAATTCTACCTTATGGTACAAATGGAGGTTATGTGTTCCCGACATCGATGGTTTGCGAGAAAGAATCTTAGCTGAGGCACATGAATCCCATTATGTTGTTCATCCCAGTTCGATGAAAATATATCATGACCTCAAAGAGATGTATTGGTGGAATGGTATTAAAAGGGATGTGGCTAATTTTGTAGCCAAGTGTATGGTATACCAACAAGTAAAAGTTGAACACATGAGGCCCGGAACGTTGTATCAAGAAATTGAGTTACTTAAATGAAAGTGGGAAATGGTCAACATAGATTTTGTTACCGGATTTCCTTGGTCTCGAAATTAATTTGATTCAGTTTGGGTCAACGCGGATAGGATGAAAAAGTCAACTCAATTTTTGCTAGTGAGGACTAACTTTTTGGCTAAGGATTATGCGAGGTTGTACCTCTAGGAGATTGTGAAGCTGCATAGGGTACCTGTTTCTATCATCTCTGATCATGGCGCTCAGTTTTCATCTTAGTTTTGGCAGTCATTTCATAAAGGGTTGGGGACTAAGGTTAGTCTGAGTACTGCTTTTCACCCGCAGATGCATAGGCAAGAAGAGAGGACTATTCAGACATTGGAGGATATAATTCATACCTATGTGATTGACTATGGTGGTAGTTGGGTTAAGCATCTACCTCTTGTGGAGTTTGCTTGCAATAATAACTACCATTCTAGTATTGGGATAGCCCCTTTTAAGACATTGTATGATAGGAGATGTAGGTTTCCTATTCGGTGGTTCGAGGTTGGTGAAGTGGATATGTTTGGCCCAAATTTTACCAAGCCGTGGAAAAGGTAAAGGTAATTCAGGATAGGCTTAAGGCTACCCAAAGTCACCAAAAGTCCTATGCGGATATAAGATGTAGGGACTTAGAGTTTGAGGTTGGGGATAGGGTATTCCTAAAGGTGTTTCCCATGAAGGGAGTGATGCAATTTTAAAAGAAAAGGAAGCTCAGTCCCCGGTATATTGGTCCTTATGTGATCTTGAGGAGGGTGGGTAATGTTGCTTATGAATTGGAGATGCCTTCTAGTTTGAGATCCATTTATTTGGTGTTCTATGTCTCTATGTTGAGGAAGTGCGTAGGTGATCATTCATCGATTGTTCCTTTAAAGGATTGGGTATTTCAAATTTTCTATCCTATAAGGAGATCTCGATTGAGATCTTAGATCGTCAAGTTCATCGATTGCAGACCAAGGATGTGGCCTCGGTAAAGGTTCTATAGAGAAACCAAAAGGTGGAAGAGGCTACATGGGAAGCGAAAAATAACATGAAGTCCAAGTATCTATATTTTTTTCTAATTCGGATATTCATTCCTAAGGTATATGTTCTTCATAACATCCTTGTTTTCTGGTTTTAATTAGAAGAAAGGTTGATTTTCTTGTATCTTTGTTAAAGGCAAGAATAGAGACATCTAGGGTATAAATTGTGGTTGTACTGCCTTGTTCCATCATTCGAGGATGGATGATCCAAGTGGGAGAGAATTAAAGCACCCTGAGTTTAACCCTTAGAAATTTCCTGGGTTTTGGACTTTCTAGACATTATACGACTCACCATACTAGTCATATGGTGTGGGTGCAGGTCAGGTAAGCTAATCGTATATTATCCAGTGTTGGGTGGTTGAGTTTTTGGTATGGGTACGACTAGGTGGGTACGAGTCGTATGTTTGGTGATAGGTCATTGGGTTGGGTTTTCCTTTACTTAATTTGAAACTTAGTAACTTAACCTGGATCTAAGTATGAGTAGCTCACCATAAGTCGTGAGTATAGGGTACGAGTGGTATAGTCCAACTCGTATATTGGACAATGTTTAATCCCTCTTGATCCTATTATGGGTACAAGTTAAGGATACCGATCATATGCTTGGTATAAGTGGCCTTGTTAGTCGTATGTTGGACAGTGTTGGGGGTCCAAGGCATGCCTAGGGTACGAGTGGTGGGTACCACTTGTATGGTAGGGTACGATTAGAGAGGGTTGGTCATACCTTCCTGCGGGAAATTTGTACAATTTAAGTGAGGGTATTCTGGACATTTTACCTTATAACTCCCTGGGATCCCATGACATAAAAGACCTTTTGGGGCTTCATTAACCTATTTGCAATCAATCAAACACTCTTAAATACTCTCAAATTTCTCTCGAGGCTCTTGGGTTAAGCAAAAGCTAGGGTTTACTTCAAGGTGGTCAATTAAGGCTCTAAGGGGTGGTTTCTCTTTCTCTTCTTCACTATCTAAGGCATATTACTCCTCCCTCATTGTTAGTTCCAATTTAAGGCATGTTTTATGAATGGTTTTCATGGCATAATTATGATAATGTTTGGGTTTTGAATTATACTTTAGGGGTTTTGGTTAGAATGGATGGTTATGGTTTTCTTATGTCTTTTACTTGTGGTTTTAATATTATAATGGTGGTTTGAACATGTGGTTGCATGGGATTGGTTGATTTGTACTTGGTTTGGATTTTGGAAACTATATGTCCCTAATGTGTTTGATAAAACACCTATGAGAATGTTTTTGTCACATAGTTGGATTTTTTATGAAACTATTGCATAGTATAACTTGGTAATGAAACTTAAACTGGATTGGATGGTCTTAAATGGATAAATAGTAAGGTCTTGGTGGTCATGATTTCTTTTAATTGAAATCCTTAAGGGGTACATAAGAATCCCCTAAGTAAACTTAATAATGTAATCTATGGGTACATGGGAATCCCTTATCTTCTTAAAAGGTTGGCTAAGGACACTGCTTGCAAGCTATAGTCGGTATGATGATACTATAGCCTTGGTTAATAATAAATGGAATTGGTGGTTTGTTTGTGTGAAAATGGTTTTAATTAGGCAATAATGGTGGGTTGTGATAGCTAACCGTGAAGGTGTGAGTCCAATTGACGGGCACCACAAACTCATATTTGCCGACATGAGGATTGGTCATGACGAACATAGACTAAACTTATGGGGCACACAAGAATCCCGAAAGTTACACTTGTATATATGTATCATGGCGAGTGAAGGATACTTGGGAATTCTCTACTCCTATGGTATCTCCGGTTTGTGCGGCTACACATATCACGGCCCGTTTAGGGGGTAACACTGGACCCATATAGCCCGTGGGTGGTTCTAGGATTGTTAAGCTAGACATACCTAGGTTAATGGTTTTAAAGGCATGCTAAACCCAATTTTTTTTCCCGACATGGATTATATACATATATATATGGTTGTGAATGCATATGGTTGTTTACTCAATTTTAAAGGTTGTCATTATTTTATCCTTATCCCGAGTGCATGCTAGCGTTCACCCGCTAACCCATCTTCAGACGCTGTATCTCTACACGATGCAGGAACCAACCATTCTACTCCCTATGCTTAGTGATCAGATTAAGGATCAGCTTGTGTTCGATTGAAGTGGTGATCTTCCATACTCTGGAAGGCTCCATTTCATGTCATGAATTTCTTTTCATACTTTTAGTATTTCATAAACTTTGGTTTTGGCTATAGTTGGGGGCATGTCCCGACAGGATATTGTTTTACTTTCAGTTAGAGGCTTTGTGGGACTACTATGGGTTTGTATGGGTGGTGTTAGTATTGGTGTCAGCCTTGGCATTGGTATTAGTATTGGGGTTGACACCGGTTGACTGAATTTAATTTATGATTATTCCATTTTGTCTTGGATTTTATAAATATATATATTGGAACTCAATTGTTATGGGATCTAGGGCTGTTATTGTGGGGTATTGAGGGTGGTCTCCGATCCAGGTAGGGCTTGAGGCACCCAACACGATGAGGCCCTGGTTTGGGTTGTGTCATTTTCTATCCTAGGACTCTCTGCAGCATGAAAGTCCTACAACTGCTTCGTTAGGTTCTCCACCTTTGCATTCAAAACTAGGAACCTCTTTAGTGAGTTCTGAGACCTTTTTCTTAAGTTTTGCATTTTTTGTGCTGAGTGTTTCAGTAGAACCTAGTCCTTCAGAGGAGATTTGTTGGCTTTTCATCTTCAATTTCAAGATCTCTGCATCCTTAACAGCCATATTAACTCTCATTTCCTCTATTTCCTTATTCAAATTTTCCTGAACAACCAATAATTCTGATACCTGGGACATGATCCCCACTTTCCCTTCAACACATTCATTTGCAATTAGTATAATTAGACTGAACATTTGCTTCACTATTCTAGGAGTTCCTTTTTCACACACTACCCTAAGTATCCATAAGGCATACCATTCCTTCTCTCCTTCTCATGGATGACTTTGTATATGTGTTGAATCATATAGGTAGGTAGACTAATCCACTCAAATATGATTAGGCACTCAATTACATACAGATCCATAGTAGAAGCAATAGTTCTTTTTTCAGATCTGGGAAAGAAAACCTTGTTGAAAAACTCAAAAACTAGTTGGAATTCACTTTTAAGGAATTTCTTCCTTACTTATGCAACAGAGGTTCCCCCTACTTTAGAGACATCTACCATGAATTCAGTTGAGGGTTGTCGCTTTGACATAGTTCTCACACCAATGATAGGAACATCTAAAATTTTGCCCAGAACTTCTTCATCTAACTTTATTTTCTTTCCTTGGACAAGAGCAATTAAGCTCAGCCTATCATCAGAGAACCTCATAGTGTAATAGAATTGCCTCACTTCACCTTTATAGATAGATGGAATTGGTTCCTCTAGGAGGTGTAACCAGTCCTGGTGTCTCAATTCTCTATCAGTTTCACCATTCCAAGGTTTTCAAAGATCCTGGAGTCAAAGACCCTTCTAGACAATACTTTTTGAGTTTTAAGGATTTCATTTCTCTTCTCACTAAACATAGACTCTTGTCTTCATCCTTCCTTCTTCTTTTAGAACCACTGCTTGGTTTTTCTTCAAAAACTTTTATCTTCTTAGGATCAGGTCCCTCAGAGACTTTTCTTTTCTTTACTATAATGTGTTTTTGTTTCATCCCCATATTACTTCTAGATTTTGAAGGGAAGGACCTGGTCTTTCCTTTATCAATCACTTCTTTACTCCTTTCATCACTTTCTCTAATAGTAACTACTACTATATTCTCATCTTCAACCACAGTAACCTTCTTAAATCTCATTCTCTTAATAGTTGCTGACTTATTTACTTTCATATCATCCACCAATAATTTTTTCTCAATACCCCTAGTTGAGTATGTCATTGTAACTTTTATCCCACTATCAACCACCTTTTCTTTACCCTTATTGCCTTTTTTCTTCTGTACTGACCACCTTAGAGTAAATTCATCATCATTAATCTCATCCTCCCCATTTAGTGGTTGCACAAATTTTGCAACTATAGTTTCATCAGTCTTAGGAGATGAATTTCCTATTTTCTCACCAACATCTTGCTTCTCCAGTTCAAAAGAAGCCTCTCTATAATTATTTGAGAGAAAAATTAGGTACTCACTAACCTAATCCTCACCGTCTAGCCTACTACTAGAAAGGTTAGACCTTTTCATAGAAATTTCTTCATAAAAAAGTTGGAAAGAAATAGGATTTGATTCTGAATGGCTGGGAGAATCAAGTTCGTTCAGGGCTTCAGAGGGGTCAATCTTTTCTAATTCTTCTAAGGGTATAGGATTTTGAGGAAAATCAATTTTTATTGGAAAACCAAAAGCTTGACTTTGGTCCACTACTATGGCAGACTCAGAAGGGGGTTCCACAACTTTTAGGGTTTCATCCATGTTTGGTTCACTCAAGAAAGTAGGATTTTCAGAGGAGGGTGTTGAAGGTGGAATGGACTCAGTTTCTTAAAGAGAGTTTGGAAAAATATCTTTCAATCGTGGACATTGATTTCTATGGAAGAATTTTCTGATTGGGATGAAGGGTTTTGAGCACTTTCTAATTCTTTTGAGAGGCTTGAGAGTGAGGGATTTTCATCCATTTGGATTCTTTTAGGATGGGGAAAAAGTAAGAAGGTCGATTTTTAGAACACACTATTTTTGAAAGAGAAGGCTTGAAAACTGATTTTGAAAAGATTTAATTTTGCATTTAAGAGAACAAATCATTGCAATGTTAGAGACTTTAATAGAGTAGGATGTGTCTAGTCCCAATAGGTCCAACTTTTCACTTTTATAGGGATTTGACAACTTTAAGATAAATAAGTAAAAAGATGTGGCTTTTTCAAACAGAACTTAATGAAATTTTAAGTTACACATTAGTGGTACTAACCTATGGGAAGAGACCGGATCCCTCCCTTGCTTAAGTGAAACTTTTATATTATGTCTATCTCGTCTATTTTCCTTCAAAGTAGTTTACCATGAGTGTATACCTGTAAAGGTATCGTATTGAGTTAGACCAATAAGTACCGACTCTACCAAGGATACATGTCTCCTAATCATAGCCAATGGATAGAGGAAAACTAATTCATCAAGTAGGTCAATTCATTTTCATCAACCCCAACCTCAACATATTCTTTACAAATTGATTCTTGTGATGAGCCTTTGTAAAAATATCATCTATTTGATCTTTAGTCTTACAGAATTTTATGCAAATGACCCCTTTTTAACACTGTCTCTTAAGAAATGATGCCTCACATCAATAAGCTTTGTTCTTTTATGTTGCACTGGATTTTTTACAATGTTTAGAGCTTGTATTATCACATATCAGAGAGATAGTTTCAGAAACTATCCCAACTCCTTCAGTTGTTTTTTGATCCACAACAATTGAGCACAACAAGAAGTTGCATCCATATATTCGGCTTAAATAGTAGATAGTGCAACTGAGTTTTGTTTCTTAGAATCCCAGGAAATTAGAGATGAACCAAGAAAATGAGTCATTCCTGAGGTGATTTTTCTATCCACCAAGTATCCAGCATAATCAACATTAACATAACCTATTAGATCAAAATTGTCTCTAGATAGATAGAATAGGACCAAGTCCCCTATCCCTTTCAAATATATAAGAATCCTCTTTACATTTTTAAAATAAGACACTTTTGGACAAGCCTAAAATCTGGCACATATTCCCACACTGAATATAGTATTTAGTTTGCTTTTAGTGAGGTATATTAAGAATCCAATAATCCCTTTTTACATGGTCTCATTTACTGAGGGACTAGGTACATCATTATCCATATTTGGATCGGTTCCAACTGAAGTATCAATTGGCTTGGCATCTCTCATATTATATTTCTTCAACAACTCCTTGATGTATTTTTCTTGACAAATCACAGTTCCTTGAGAGGTTTGTTTAATCTTTAGGTCTAAGAAGAAGCTTAATTCACCCATCACACTCATTTCAAATTCACTCCCCATTAATTTTTCAAAATCTCCACATAAAGATTCAGAAGTAGCTCGAAAAAATATGTCATCAACATAGATCTACACAATCAGCAAGCTAATACCTCTAAACTTTAGAAAGAGATTATTGTCAATTTTCCTCTCTTTAAGTCATTTTCTAGAAAAAAATTTAAAAGTATCTCATACCAGGCTCTAGGTGCTTACTTCAATCCAAAGAGAGCTTTATCCAGTTTGAGCACATGAAGTGGGAAGTTTGCATCTACAAAAATTGGAGGTTGTTTGACATAAACCTTTTCCTTCAACTATCAATTCAAAAAGATACTTTTAACATCCATTTGGAAAAGTTTGAATTCCATATGAGCAGTAAAAATAATAAGAATCTTGATCACTTCCATCATTGCAACTGGGGCAAATGTCTCATGATTGTCAATTCCTTCCCTCTAATTATAACATTGAAAAACAATTCTTCCTTTATTTCTATTGATATTACCATGTTCATCCTACTTGTTTCTATACACCATTTGTCCCAATAAGTGTTCTATCAACAAGTATGGCGACCAGGTACCATACTTTGCTACTTTTGAATTACTGAAGCTCCTTCTGCATAACATTTATTCAGTCAGCATCTTTTAGGGATTCTTTTACATTCTTGGGCTCAATTTATGATAAAAA
Organism: Capsicum annuum; assembly: GCF_002878395.1. NCBI lineage: Eukaryota > Viridiplantae > Streptophyta > Magnoliopsida > Solanales > Solanaceae > Capsicum > Capsicum annuum. The sequence continues at coordinate 107,965,956 of NC_061114.1, forward strand.
GGCTGAGAAAACCATAAAATTTCAGGATTGAGCTCTTGTTGAATTCCAAATTCCAAAGGTGATGTTAGATTTTTAAGAGGGTGAGAAGATTTATGCTTCCAATTTGCCATTTTAGGCTGAGTTCCATTGGGACCAGGTCCTTGGGGATTTTGAGCATAACCTTTTTGATATTCCTCTTCTATAACTGGAGTCTACAACTAAGATCCTAACTCACTATCACCTTCTTCATTTTCAACTATGTTAGTTTGTCCTTGACCTTCAGTTTCAGCTATACCATCCCTTTGAATAGGAATGAGTTCTTCCATGTCAGAATCTTCATCTCCACTAGAATCTTTTTTCTTTCATGACTGATCAAAAGCTACATATACACTTTCTTCCACACACAGAGTCCTTTTGTTGAAAACTCTGTATACTTTTCTTGTTGAAGAGTAGCCTACAAATGCTGCTTCATCACTTTTAGAGTCAAATTTCCCAAGCTCATTCTTTTTATTATTTAAAATAAAGCATTTGCATCCAAAGGGTCTGAAAGAGTCAAGCTTAGGTTTTTTCACTGAACATAAGTTTATATGGAGTTTTGTTCAAGAGAGATCTGATTAGGCATCTATTAGTCACATAACGGGCATGTTGATAGCTTCAGCCCAAAAGCTTTTTGAAAGGCCACTCTCAATCAACAAGTTCTTGAAATTTCTATGAGAGTCCTGTTCTTTCTTTCAACCACTCTATTTTGGTGAGGAGTCCTAGGAGTAGAAATATTATGACTGATTCTAATTTCAGCACAGAATCCTGCAACTTTGGAGTTTTCAAACTCAGTTTCATGATCAGATTTGAATCTAATAATTTTGTAGTTTAGATTTATCTGAATTTGCTTGGAAAAAATGACCAGAACATCATAGGTTTCATCCTTAGTTCTTAAGAATATTGTGCAGGTGAATTTGGAATATTCATCCATAAATATCATACCACCCCTACTTTGGAATTTAACAAGTCCACATAAATCTATGTACAGCAACTAAAGGGGTCTAGAGGTTTTGACCTGCTTCTTCTGTTTAAAGAAAGATCTGGTGTGTTTTCATGTCTTCTGAAAACTAAATCTTAGGAATACCACAGACCAAGACCTTTGAGATCAATTTGTTCAATAAAGAGGAACTTATACGTCCAGTCTTCTGTGCCATAAATCAACACTTTCACCTTGGACACTCAAGCATGTCAATTCACAATCAGCTACAGAGTCTAAATCAGCCACATACATATTCTTGCACCTTTTAGCTTTGAGAATGACTTTCCCATACTTCAAGCTTGACACAGTGTATCCATCAGATAAGAACTTCACCTTATTTCTTTTGTCACAGATTTGAGATACACTCAGAAGACTGTACTTGAGACCATTCACATAGTACACATCTTCTATTGCATGATTAAGAGACCTTCCAATCTTCCCAAAACCATTAATGTAACCTCTTTTCCATTTTCAAATGAGACACCTCCACCTTGAAATTCCTTTTGAGTAAGAGAAAATAGCCAGTCCTTCCAGTCATATGCTTAGAGTATCTACTATCCATGGACCAGTCCTGACCGTCTTTCCTTACTCCCACCTACATATAGATTTTATTTGCTAGATTTGGAAACCCACTTAAGTTTGAGTTCCCAAAATAAAGATAAAGAAGTGATCAAGTCTTTCTTGGTCCATCTAGGCAGTTTGTTCTTCTTCAATTTTTTCAAAGGTTTGGGTCTCTTGGGATAAGATTTCTCCTGCTAGATGTATCTACCACTGTTTATTCTAACTCTAAGCCATTCTTTACAATCCTTATTCAAGTGACCATCCCTTCCATAATGAGTACATAGAGGATTATTGAATTTGTTGTAAGTAACAGGAGCATACTTGCCTTGAAACCCAATAACATGAGTTCTACATTGATATCCAAGGCCTCTACCATAATTGATTCCGTGACTAGTTAGATTAGCAAGTATTTGTGAAGATGTGGTCCATTTTAGGATTTTGTTATGATCTTCTTTTCTGCAGACCAAGTCCCTTTCTAATTCTTCATTCGTATGAAGTGCGGTAATAAGATGCCTTTGAGAATCCTTCAATTTTTCTTCAATCTCAATTTGAAGCTTTGAGGCTTCTTTCTTCTATTTACCATTAGACTCATCTATTTTTGATCCACCAGACTTTAATTTTTAAATTTCAATTTTGAGAACTGTTAGTCTATTTTAGATAATTGGAGAGCAAAGGCAATTAATTCAAGCTCTAGATTTTCTACAGTCAGTTTAAACATAGAATCAATCAACATATTTGCAAGCTTCTTAATCTTGTTAGGAGAATAATTTTCTAAGTTTTCCTTACTCTCAGAAAGAGTTACCTCATTTTCTTCTTTGTCATCTAACTTTCAATGAGAACAACCAAGGAACCATAGGTGGTTTCATTGTATTCCACTATTAACATAAAGACATTTTTAGGCTTTTCAGATTCATCAGATTCACTAGAAGTATCTCCCAAGAATGCTAAATCCCGTTTCACTACAGAATCAGCTACAACCTTCCTTCTTGACTTCTCTAGAACCTGGTCCTTCTCATTTACTTTGTTACCACCTGACTTTAGATATTCATGATAATCTATTTTATGTAATGGACAATCTTTGATGAAATTCCTAGGTTTCCCACACTTATGGAAGACTTCAATAATACCTCCCCTTCTGTTGTTACTTTCTTTCCTTTAAAACTGACCACTTTTCTTCATAGCCCTCACAATCTTCTTGTCCAAATAAGTAACATCAATGTCCTCTTTGCTTGAATCAGACTTTGAGGCTTTCAATGCTAGATACTTTTTCTTTTTATCTTCCTTCATTTTTCTTAACCTTATTATTCTCAAGTTCATGAGTCTTCAAATTGTTAATCAATTTATCCATAGTAAGAGTCTTTAAGTTTCTTACCTCAGTAATATCATCAACTTTGCTTTCCTAGGATTTGGAAAAACTACTAGGATTTCCTTACTTATTTGTGCAGAGGAATAACCTCACCCAAATAGTGAAGCTCATTGATAATTAAGGTAAACCTTATATGCATTTCTTGAATGGTTTCTCCTTTTTTCATGGAGAAAGTTTCATATTGAGTGGTCAACATGTTCATTTTGGAATTCTTTACATTTTTAGTACTTTCATGAGCTGTTATCAGACAATCCCAAATTTTTTTTTGCATTTTTGCAAGAAGAAATTTGATTGTACTCATCAATTTAATTCAACACAGAAGCAATTTTTTAGCCTTGAAATTCATTTCAATTTTCTTGCAATCTTCTTCATCATATTCTCTCCTAGTTTTGACAACCATTCTAGTTATGTCTCCTTCTTTGACCTCCCTAACTGGAACATGAGGACCATTTAGTATTACTTCTATCAGTTCACTGTCCTCAACCATAATAAAGTCATACATCCTATTTTTCCACCAACAATAGTATTTCCCATTAAAGCGAGGTGGTCTAATAGTAGATTGTCCTTCCACTAGATTAGGTGGAGTATCCATGATCAAGCAATCACTCTAGATGTTAACCTTTTAGAGTAACCTTACTCTAATATCAATTTTTGAAACATGGGGTATGCACCACCATTAAGGGACTAAGTCCCTAAGGTGAGGAGAATAAATAAAAAATAGTGAACACATGAGACTTAAAAAATATAAAAGAACACAAGAATTTACGTGAAAACCTCCTTGTTCAAGGGAGAAAAAAACACAGGTTGACCTCACAAACACTCAATATCCACTATAATCAAAACTCATTGATTACAGACTCCAATGAACTTAACTCTAAGTTCTTCAATTTATAATAGCTCTACTACAACTACCTTTTCATAACTCAACTACTTCAGAATTGATAAACTCTAATAGACACACCTTGGATAATTGTACCTAAGAACTCTACATTAAAAAGAAAGCTTTACTCTTATATGTTGAGTAAATCAATTACAAGCAATACTCACGAACCCTTAACTAAAGCAACAACTATTTAAAAAAATTTTCACCACAATTATGAATTTAACTGATTTGCAAAAAAATATTAAGGGAGAAGCATCTCTTTCAATTTATAGTAGTGTAGAAATCAGGGTTGAATTTTGATTAGACCAGGTGTCTAATCAGGTACGCTGTGCACCCGCACAATTTGTTGCATTAAGAGACAAAAATGTGCATAGATGTGACAGTTGTACCAAGGCAAGATATACAAGGGACCTAGTCCTCCAATATCAACTAGTCATTAACAAAACATGAGACAACAAAAAGAGAGAGAAGAAGTTTATTATTAAATATCACTGCAGAAGTATATATAGAGGGATTAGGAAAATAGAACTCCACTTCAACTCAAACTTCATTTGAAGTTGAAATTCAAATATCATATAAAAATAGGTGATTATATTAAAAAGATACTATTATCCTACTCCTATGTATTACGAACTACTGCTTCTATCACTACTACTGATTATATAGATATATATGAGAGATTAATAAAATAGAACTTCATTTCAACTTAAATTTTATTTAAATTTAAATTCAAATATAATATCTATTTGTTAAAAGAAGATCAATTTATTGTTCTTCCTTATCCATATTTTTCAAATATAATACATACTTATCTTACTATATTATTATTATTATTATTATTATTATTATTATTATTATTATTATATTTTTATTTTTATTTAATATTTAAAAAATTTTAATTGTTAATTTAGATTTATAATAATAGTAGTAAATATTATAAATTTAGAAGATGTTAAGCAGTTAGAATTCTACTCCCATTCAAATTCTATTTAAGTTCAAATTTAAATATTATATCATATCAATTTGTAAGAGTTCATTTAAAACTCTTTTATCTAACTAGTATTGTAATACCCCAACTCAGAAAGTTTCAGTCTATCATATGACTCACCCCTTGAGTAGTATGCACAACATACGAGTCGAACATTGATCTCGTACCGAGAGCAGAGCAAGATAGGTAATAATTTGTTAAGGGTATGACTCAACTCCTAAAAGTCGTCAAGAAGTATATGAGTCATATGAAGTCAAGTAGTAAGTTAAACAGTATTAACTCCTTGAGATTCTGTCCAAGATATAAGTGGGTGGTTAAGATTCATATAAAGGTGATACGAGTCGTATGTGGAACTCATATGTTGATTAGTGTGTTCATTTCTAGATGCTGCTAAGCTTATGAGTCAAACACCAGTCGTACCCTTGTATATGAGTCATATGATCAACTCACATAGACCGGCGAGTAAGTTCTGAGAAGTTAAGTTGAGGGCTTTTTAGTCTTTTTTCCTTTTATAACTTCCAACCCACAACCCTATACTAAGGAGAGGCGTTACTTTTCCCCTCTTTTCCATTGATTAAACAACACAAACTCTCTTATTCCATTCTCAAAAATAAGATTAAGGCTTCTTATCAAGATCATCTCCCAAGTCTCAAAGGTCAAATTTACTTCACCGAGCAAAAATCTTTAAGGTATTGGGGGTTATCAACAAAGATTCTCTTTCATCCTTATGCCCAAAACTTATTTTAAAGACTAAAGTTACATGATTTGCAATTAGGGTTCATACCCAAATTCCCTTGTTTTGAATTTATGAAATTTTATTTTGATTGAGAGTTTTAAGTGCATCATGATTTCCATACATCTATGTTTTGACTCTTAAGTATCATGTTGTGATTTGAATTTCATTATATTGAATAGGACATTGCTGAATAATTTCAAGATGACTATTTAGTATGATGATTTGTTATGACTTTCTATGAATTTAAAGCATGAATACAAAGTCCTAAGTGTAAGCATAAGTTTATAAGAAAGTTTAAGCCTTTGAAGTTCCATACAATTGATTTAAATAAGAGTTTGATCCTTTGATCTAAAGATAAAATTGAAATCCACAATTATTCCCCTTGATTATGATTTAAAGAAAAGAGAATCATAAATGGTTTCTAGTATACAAACCCTTATGCTATTTTAAGGTGGATTTCTTAAGTAAGAGCACATATATGTATATACTTTGGGAGTTATATTTAGCACCAATAAGGGAATATGGATAAACGTATCCTAAACTCCCAAAAACTAAGAGCCAACATAGGTTAAGATTTTTCCCAATATGGATGAAGTTAAGAACAGTGATCACTAAGTTAAGGTTCTATTCTGATGGAAAGGGTAGGACAGCTCTCCCCAATGTGGATAAGACGTTGGACTCCATGGTAGCTCACATGGTTTATGTCGGTTAGAAGAATCTCCCATAAGCAAGATTTAAAGCAAAGATTTTAAAGATACTAAGTGTTTTGACTCACTAAGTTCATTCATATGCTTCATTCTTTATGATTTGTAGTCTGAAGTTTCACTCAAGTTCAAGGAGAGTCATTTACATTTAGTACGCATTATTTGAAAGATTGTATACTTATTCAGTTATTGTTTTCTTATGCATCCACCCCTATGTGCTCAGTATATTTCAAAAGTACTGATCCACATATATGTTTCTGTATTATATTGTCTTATAATGTAGGTTCTGGTGCCCGTTTGTAGTAGCATGATTGACTTCGACATCATTACTTGTGTCCCTACTTGTGGTAATTCCTCATAGTTTGAGTTCCTAGTTTATTGATTTACTTTATGGATGATAGTTCTAAGCTATTTGATTTCAGTTTTATGTTTAGGTTAGTTAAGGTCTGTCCCAGTGGCTCTTTAGTCATTAGTAGAGGCTTGTCTGACAGAGTTCAAGGTGAGTCATTTACGTTTAGCATGCATTATTTGAAAGATTATATACTTATTCAGTTATTGTTTTCTTATGCATCCACCCCCATATGCTCAGTACATTTCAAAAGTATTGATCCACATATATGTCTATGTGCTACATTATCTTATAATGTAGGTTCTGGTACTCATTTGTAGCAGCATAATTGACTTCGGCATCATTACTTATGTCCCTAATTTTGGTGAGTCCTCATAGTTTGAGGTCCTAGTTTATAGATTTACTTTATGGATGATAGTTCTAAGCTATTTGATTTCAGTTTTATGTTTAGGTTAGCTGGGGTCTATCCCAGTGGCTCTTTAGTCATTAGTAGAGGCTTTTCTAATAGTGGATGTTTAAGTTTAAGTTCAAGAAATTTGTGCAATAATTTCCAAGTTAAAGATTCACTTTAAGTTATGAGATTGCATATCTTTAGTTTTATTTATATGAAAGCCATCCTAATTATGTGAGTTCTAAACTAAAAAGATATTATAGGTTAACTTAGGCTTATTCATAGACTTGAGCACCGTGTGACGTCCAAGGAGTACTCTTGGGGAATTATAAACTTGGTATCAGAGCCTATAGTTTTGAAGAGTCCTAGGGAGTCAGAGAAGCCGTGTTACGTAGAGTCTTGATCTTGAGTGTGGAACATACCATATTTATGAGCAAGAGGCTATGGAACAAATTAAGAATCATCAATTCTTTCATGATTTATCGAGCTTACAGTTGTCTCTATCTGCCTTAACTCATGCTTTTATGTGATAGAATATGCCACCTTGTCGAGCTAACGCACGTAGAAATGATGATCAACCACCCCTATAAGCCGACCCTCTGAATGAGAATATGTCTCATGCTGAGTTTCAGGCTACGTTTTAAGCATTGTCCTATGCTGTGACTACCAATATTTAGGGAAACCAACAAGCAGTAGTCCCACTTCAGGAGAATGGTAATTTAGTTGCAGCCCAGATTCAAGACTTTATGAGGATGAATCCACCTAAGTTATATGGGTCAAAGGTGGATGAGGACCCACAATTCTTTATTAATGAGGTGAGGAAGATCACTCATATTATGTATGTTACTGAAGAAGAGGGTGTAGAGTTGACATCCTATAGGTTGAAGGATGTTTCTTATGATTGGGTTACGATGGGGAAGGATACTAGGGGTGAGAATGTAGCTCTTGTGAGTTGGCAGGTATTCTATGATGCTTTTCTAGATGGATTCTTTTTGCATAAGATGAGGGAGTCTAAGGTGGAGGAGTTCGTGAACCTGTGGCATGGCTCTATGATGGTAAATAAGTACTGTTTTAAGTTCACTCAGCTGTCCAAGTATGCTCCCGAGTTGTTGGCTAATTTTAGATCTCGTATGAGCAAGTTTATTACTGGGAGTCTGGTTTGGTGGTCAAGGAGTGTAGTATTTCCATGTTGATTAGAGATATGGATATTTCTAGGTTGATGACTCATGCCTAACAAATTGAGGCAGTAAAGTTAAAGTAAAAAAGAGAAGAGAAATAAGAAGGCTGTGACTGGACAATTTGAGTTTAGTCAACTAAAATCAGAAGGGGGAAGTTATTTGCAGTTTTAGGGTCATTCATTACTGCTTGCATAATCTTCAGCTAGTGCCCCTGCACCCAGAACCAGGCATGAGCAGTGGGGTAGGAATTTGAATTTTAGGTCTCAGAACAGTGTAGTTGAGAGACCCAACTTCCCCACATGTGTAAAGTATGGCTGAACCCATCTTGGTGAGTGTTCGCAAAGAGGGTTGTTATGGTTGTGCTAAAATGGCCCACAAAATCAGGGAGTGCCTATATGCTAAGAAAGGAAGCAGAGATACTCATCCCCAGATCAGACTACTAGTACAGCGCCATAACTAGTCCATCCAGCTCCTCCCCAGGGTGCGTCTTCCAGTACTGGTAGTGGTCAATGCAAAATTGATTTTATGCTTTACCATCCCATCAGGAGTAGGAGAGTTAACCAGATGTAGTCACTGGTATGCTTCATTCCTTTCACCTTGATCTTTATGTGTTGTTAGAATCAGGATTAAATTTCTCTTATATAACTCCTCTGGTTGCTATAAATTTTGGGGTAGGTCCTGAAATATCTCTAAGCCCTTCTCTGTCTCCACCCTAGGGGTGAATCAGTTGTTGCCAAATGAGTTTGTAGGGGGTTTCCGATTATCGTCCTCTATAAGATCACACTAGCGGACCAATAGAATTAGAGATGGTAGACTTTATTGTTATTCTGGGCATGGATTGGCTTTATTTATGCTATGCATCGATAGATTGTCGCACCCGTGTGGTGAAGTTTTAGTTTCCTAATGAAGCAGTTTTTAAGTGTGAGGGTAGTTCTGTATCTCCCAAAGGTTGTTTCATCTCTTACCTTAAAGCCATAAAGTTAATATCAAAAGGGTGTATCTACCATTTAGTTTGAGTCAAAGATATTAAGTCTAAAGTCCTGACAGTTTAGTCAGTTTGGGTAGTAAATGAGTTTTTGGAGGATTTTCCTGAATATCTCCCAAGGGTACCTCTAGATAGAGAAATAGACTTCGATATTAATCTTCTTTCTGATACGCATCCCATCTCCATTCCTCCATACTATATGGCTCTGGTTGAACTTTAAAAGTTAAAAGAGCAGCTTAAAAATCTCTTAGATAAAGGTTTTATCAGGCCTACTATTTCTCCATGGGGCGCTCTGATCCTTTTTGTGCGCAAGAAAGATGGTACTCTCAGAATGTGTATAGATTATAGACAACTAAACAAGGTCACCATCAAGAATAAGTATCCCATTCCTAGGATCAACAATTTATTTGATCAGCTTCAGGGTGCCAGGTGTTTCTCTAAGATTAACCTTAGATTGGGATATCATTAGTTGAAAGTTAATGAGTAAGATATTTTGAAAAAATCTTTTCGAATGAGGTATGGCCATTTTGAATTTATGGTTATGTTGTTTGGACTAACAAATACTCCTACAGCCTTTATGGATTTGATGAACAATGCCTTCAAGCAGTACTTAGATATGTTTGTCATTGTCTTTATAGATGACATACTGGTGTATTCCAAAAGTGAGAAGGAGCCTGCATATCACTTAAGGATAGTACTACAAACCCTTATGGATTGTCAATTGTATGCAAGGTTTGGTAAATATGAATTTTGGTTGGAATCTGTTACCTTCTTGGGGCATGTTATCTCATGGGCTAGTATTCATGTAGATCCTCAAAAGACTGATATAGTAAGGCACGGGACTAGACCCATCACTCTATTAGATACCAGGAGCTTTTTGGATTGGCTGGGTACTACAGAAGATTTGTTGAAGGGTTATCCTCTATAGCCACACCACTAACTAATATGACCCAAAAGAAAGTGAAGTTTATGTGGTCAGATAAGTGTGAAAAGAGTTTCCAAGGGTTGAAAGATAGATTAACTTCAGCTCCAGTGTTAGCCTTGTTGAAAGGGTTGGATGGATTTGTGGTATATTCTGATGCTTCTAGAGTTGGGTTAGGTTGTGTGTTGATGCAAAATGGAAAAGTGATAGCCTATGCTTCTAGACAACTCAAGCATCATGAAAAGAATTACCCAACTCACGACTTGGAATTAGCTATAGTAGTGTTTGCCTTAAAAATTTGAAGGCACTATCTCTATGGTGTACATGTCGATGTTTTCATAGATCATGAGAGTCAACAGTACGTATTTACTTAGCGGGAGTTGAATCTTCGTCAGAGAAGGAGGTTGGAGTTATTGAAGGACTATGAAATGAGTGTGCACTATCATCCGGGTAAGGCCAATGTTGTGGCTGATGCACTGAGTAGGTTGTCCACGGGTAGTGTGGTTCATATGAAAGAGGAAGGGCGAGAATTGGCCAAAGAGATGCACAGATTAACCCGTTTAGGAGTTTGTCTGATCGACTCTGATGATGGGAGAGTAATAGTATAAAATGGTCTGCAGTCATGTTTGGTCGTAAAAGTGAAAGAAAACTAGCAAAGTGATCCAATACTTGGCCAGATATTAGAGGCAGTTCAGTAGTAGAAAGTTGAGATTTTCTCCTAAGGGGGAGACAGTTTACTTCGCTATCAAGGTAGACTTTGTGTTCTGAATGTAGACGGTTTGGGGAGCCAAGGCTCATAATTCAAGGTATTTCATGTATCTGGGATCTACTAAGATGTATCAAGACCTGCGAGAAATTTATTGGTGGAATGGTATTAAGAGGGACATAGCAGAGTTTGTGGCAAAATGTCAAAATTGTCAGCAAGTAAAGGTTGAACACAAGAGATCGGGAGGTATGATGTAAGAGATTAGTATCCTTACTTGCAAGTGGGAAGTTGTGAATATGGATTTCATCACAGGGTTATCTCGTACAAGACATCAACATAATTCAATTTGGGTTATAGTAGATCGAATGACTAATTCAACTCATTTCCTTCATGTCAAGACTTCAGATATGCCGGAAGATTATGCCCGAATATATATCCGCAAGTTAGTAAGGCTTCATGGGATACCTTTATCCATCATTTCAGACAGAGGCAGACAGTTCACTTCATAGTTTTGGCAATCTTTTCAGAAGGGCCTAGGTACAAAGGTTAAGCTTAACACATCTTTTCATCCACAGACCGATGGTCAGGCCAAACACACAATTTAGACACTAGAAGACATGTTGAGGGCATGTGTTTTGGATTTCAAAGAAAGTTGGGATGAACACTTACCGTTCCTTATATTTGTTTATAATTACTATTATTATGCTAGCATTCAAATGGCTCCATTTGAAGTACTGTACGGGCATAGGTGTAGATCACCCATAGGATGGTTTGAGGTTAGAGAAGCAGTGTTGATTGGACTGGATTTTGTTCTTAAAGCTATGACTTAGGTTCATTTGATTTGTGAAAGGTTGAAGACTGCTCAGAGTCATCAGAAGTCATATACGGATTTAAGAAGAAGAGAACTCGAGTTTGAAGTGGGAGATTAGGTATTCTTGAAGGTGTCGCCTATAAAAGGAATAATGAGATTTTAAAAGAGAGAGAAGTTGAGTCTACGATTTATTGGTTGTTATGAGATAGTAAAGCTTGTAGGAGAGGTTGCCTATGAATTAAATCTTCCATCAGAGTTTGTTGCGGTTCATCCAGTGTTTCATAGTTTGATGCTCAAGAAGTACATTAGAAATTCATCCTTAATAGTTCCCCTAGAGAGTATTAGGTTCAAGGATAACTTGTCATATGAAGAATTTTTGGTTGAGATACTTGATAGGAAGGTCCAAAGGCTAAGAAATAAGGAAGTAGCGTCTGTAAAAGTCCTTTGGAGAAACAAATTGATTGAAGGGGCCACTTGAGAAGCGGAAGCAGACATGATGGCCAAGTATCCGCATCTCTTTTTTCCAACTCAGTCCTTACCGAAGGTAAAAAGTTATCTTTCAGCTAAGACTCTCTCTATTTAAGTATGTTTAGGTATTCTTGAGTCATATCATATGTTGTGTATGGTCAGAACCTTGAAATTGATGAAAACTTGCTTATAAGTTTGTTGTTGGTGTAATTGATCATTTTACCTAGTCCTAACTGATGCCACATTCGAGGACGAATATTTTCAAGCAGGAGATATTGTAATACCCCGTCTCAGAAAGTTTGTCTCTTATATGACTCACCCCTTGAGTCGTATGCACAACATACGAGTCTTATGTTGATCTCGTACCCAAGACAGTGTAAGATGGGAGACAATCTGTTAAGGGTATGACTCAACTCCTAGAAGTCCTCAAGAAGCATATGAGTCGTGTGAAGCCAAGTCGTAAGTTAAATAGTGTTTACTCCTTGAGATTCTATCCAAGATATAAGTGGAGGGTTAAGAGTCGTATGAAGGTGATATGAGTCGTATGTGGAACTTGTATGTTGATCAGTGTGTACCCTCCTAGATACTGCCAAGCTTACGAGTCGCGAATACTAGTCGTACCCTTGCATACGAGTCGTATGCTCAACTCGTATAGACTGGCGAGTAAGTTCTGATAAGTTAAGTTGAGGGCCTTTTTGTCTTTTCCCGTTTTATAACTTCCAACCCACGATCCTATACTAAGGAGAGGCGTTACTTTTCTCCCTTTTTTTCATCGATTATACAACGCAAACTCTCTCATTCTATTCTTAAGAACAAGATTAGGGTTTCTTCTCAAGATCATCTCCCAAGTCTCAAAGGTCAAGTTTTACTTTACCAGGCCAAGAACTTTAAGGTATGTGGGGTTATGAACAAGGATTCTCTTTCATCCTTGTGCCCAAAACTTATTTTAAAGAAAAAAGTTACATGATTTGCAATTAGAATTCATACTCAAATTCTCTTGGTTTGAATTTAAGTACACCACGATTTACATACATCTATGTTTTGACTCTTAAGGATCATGTTATGATTTGATTTTCATTATATTGACTGGGATATTGCTGAATGATTTTAAGATGACTATTTAGTATGATGATTTGTTATGACTTTCCATGAATTTAAAGCATGAATCCCAAGTCCTAAGTGTAAGCATAAGTTTATAAGGAAGTTGAAGCCTTTGAAGTTCTATTTATATTTCAATACAGTTGATTTAAAGAAAAGTTTAATCCTTTGATCTAAAGATAAACTTGAAATCCACAATTGTTCACCTTGATTATGATTTAAAGAAAAGAGAATCATAATTGATTTCTAGTATACAAACCCTTACGTTATCTTAAGATGAATTTCCTAAGTATGAGCACATATATGTATATACTTCGGGAGTAGTATTTAGCACGAGAAGGGAATGCGGATGAGCGTATCCTAAATTCTCGGAAACTACGAGCTAACATATGTTAAGATTTTTCCCAATATGGATGAAGCTAAGAATAGTAATCACTAAGTTAAGGTTTTATTCTGATGGCAAGGGTAGGACAGCTCTCCCCAATGTGGATAAGACATTGGACTTCATGGTAGCTCACATGGTTTATGTTGATTAGAAGAATCTTCCATAAGCAAGATTTAAAGCAAAAACTTTAAAGAAACTAAGTGTTATGGCGCACTAAGTTCATTCATATTTTTCATACTTTATATTTATGATTTGTAGTCTTAAGTTTCACTCAAGTTCAAGGTGAGTCATTTACATTTAGCATGAATTATTAAAAGCTTGTATACCTATTCAGTTATTGTTTTCTTATGCATCCACCCCCACATGTTCAGTATATTCCAAAAGTACATCTACATATATATATCTGTGTGCTACATTGTCTTATAATATAGGTTTTGGTGCCTGTTTGCAGCAGCACGATTGACTTTGACATCATTACTTGCATCCCTACTTGTGGTGAGTCCTCATAGTTCGAGGTCCCAGTTTATGGATTTCTTTTATGAATGATAGTTCTTAGCCATTTGATATCAGTTTTATGTTTGGATTAACTAGGGTCTGTCCCAGTGGCTCTCTAGTCATTAGTAGAGGCTTGTCTGACAGCGAATGTTTAAATTCAAGAAGTTTTTGCAATGATATCCAAGATAAAGATTCACTTTAAGTTATGAGTTTGCTTATCTTAGTTTTATTCATATGAAAGTCATCCTAATTACGTGAGTTCAGAGCAGAAAAGATATCATGGGATAGCTTGGACCTATTCGTAGACTTGAGCACCGTGTGACGTCCAGAGATACTCTTGGAATGTTAGAAGAATTAAACTAAAGATTATCTTTTTGAAAAAAAATGACTTAAAATATTTTTAAATTTAATATTTTTATATTTTTTATTACAATACATTAAGTTTTATCTTAAAACTTGCCACTTTGCTAATTATAGTGCTTTATCCTCTGCTTTATATAATATAAAGATATAGATATACATATTGAAAAGAATTCAAAAGAAATATTTGGTTTTTTTAACAAAATCAAAACAAATATTATTGATTTTCAAAAATGTAAAATCGAACCAAAGCAAACTAAATAAAATTTAATCTATGTAATCTATTTGGTTTACCTAAACCGTAAAAATCCCTACTGCTTACTATCCCTAATTCATTTTCAAAATTTTGGTATAATATTTTTCTAATCTTTCTAGAGTGTTGGTATGTTTTTTTCTAATCTTTCTAGAATGTTGGTGTTTTTTATTTTTTAAATCTTTCTAGAATGTTGGTAATATTTTTTTTAATCCCTTCTAGATTAATAAATTTGCAGAGATATGTCTTTCCAACTCAACTACTATTCTCTATTTAAAAAAGAATAATTTATTTGATTTGAAATAAAATTTAAAAAAATAAAGAAAATTTTTAAATATTACGATCTTAAATTAAAATAATATTAAATATATTAAAATATTTTTTAATATTGTGATTATAAATATGATATGTGGAAAGTTTAAATTAAAATATTATAATAAAAGGAAAGGGTCATTGTTCTTTTTGAAACGTGTGGAGTATTATGGAAGGAGATAAATCTAACTCCTATAAATATGGAATGGAAGTTACATTCATCCTATATGACAACTTCTTGTTAAACTTATAAGGAAAGTAGTCATCTACCATAATTATAGGAAGATACAATTTTAGTTGTTTATCAAAAGTGATTATGGAGCTATGCCATTCCCTTGATGCGTATTGAAAATTGGGTTCCATCTGATTAATCCTATAATGGATTCTTTTTTTTGTCCCAAACCGCGTAGGCTTCACTTAAGGTGATTTTTTTTAATTCATGTTATAAAATGTTTAATTTTATTCAAGATTTTAATGATACATGAGTGCTGAAGATCTTATGTTTAATGGGTATTTTAAAAAAACTTTTTCGTTTGTTTTTGGTTTTGTTGGTTTTTTTTTTTTTTTTTGATTTATTGGTGGATAAAGAAATCAAGCTGAGGTGTTTATTTCAAAAGGTGGAGCAGAGCTTATTGATCTCATTCACAAAGAGGTAGATTTTCATGTTCAGTATTATTTCCCCATATCTACTGCTAGTAGTATATTATGTTCGGTATTTTTATTATTTTATTATTTCCATATTTCTGTCAACTATTTCTTGTTTCATATGCCTTGTTTTTTATGCTATTGTGTTGCTGTTATTGTTTATGTTTCCATAAATGTTGTGTTTTTAATTTCCTTGAGCGAAGGTTACTGAAAATAGTCTTTCTACCTTTTATGGTTGTTTTCAATTCTTTAAGAACAAGAGATACATCTAGAATTTAAAGTTTATAGGTTCCTAGCTACAATGATCTTTTAAATTAATACTACAAAAAAATATATTATTTAGTAGATTTTTTATATATATATATATATATATATATATATGTGGTTATGAGTTTTTTCTTTACGGATGACTATACTATATGCTACCAAAACAAAGCAAAAAAAGGAGATTTTTAAACTAGGAGGGTTGTGGTAGCGTGGATCTAGAGGGACAAGAGGGTGTATACTCAAATTTCCTTGGCAAAAAATTACACCCTATACATAGAGGGTTGTGTTTATGCATATATATAAATTTTGAATCCCTGAACGCATGAGGTTTGCTCAATGGTCAAGGGCATTCAAAATGCACCCCAGTGTCCAAGGTTTGAACCTAAGGGACTGGGTTATTTTTTACATTTTTATATTTCAAACCCCTTGAGTCACGGTCAGCACATAAATAGTCTGGGTCGTGAACATTGATCCCGTGGATTATCAAGAAAGAGAACAACTGTGCCGACACTTTGGATATTGAATCCCCCATGAGTGCAGACCTTTAGATTGAACAAATGCTGCCAAAACAAAGCAAGAAAAGGAAGATTTTTAAACGAGGAGGGTAGTGTTACGATGACGGTCAAGGTATAAATAGTTTGGATCACGAACAATGATTCAGTTGATGACGACGAACGAGAATAACCATGATTAATCTTTGAATATTGAATCTGCCATGCAGGGGCAGAGCCAAGTTACCTGATGCACGTAAATGAGAACTTCAGCTCAAGGAGCTAAGCTCGATGAACTACTATGGCTGATCAGGGATGAACTTTCGAGAATTCAGCTAATTAGAGAAGAAGGGAGAATTTTGTATTATCAATTAATGAATCTGTAGAGTATAAATGAAAGTATTTATAGACACCATTGAGAGTAACTACCTCTAACTAACTACTAATTAGAAATGCTACAGTGACAGTAATTAACAGCTACAACTATAACAGATTTTGTGAACAGTAAGTAATGAAACAGTAAAAATAGTCTAGCTACTAATTAAACACCAAATTATCTCAAGCTCGATTCTCTTGATCTCTTTGACTATCTCGATCACTTGTATATCCAATACTTGTATCAATACCCCTTCGTAGAGAACATTCTTGACCTCAAGAATGTAGAAGAAGGAAACATGTTGCACTTCAGACACGAATTCCCAAGCAGCTTGTAGCCTTATACAACATCTATGCCAGTCCATTTGATAAGGACCTGACACACAACCTTGTTATCTCTTTTGACAATTCTTCTGTCAAGGATATCCTCTGCCATGGGAAATTATGCTTCCAAAATTCATGCTTAACAAAGTCATACAGCCAGGAGAAAACCAACACAGGGCAATATCCTTTAACTCAATATCAAAGAACTTTCTGTCAGCAGTCTTAGGGACCAATAAAGTGGCTACATTGAGTCTCCTCCTAATATATCTACCATGTTTTCCAAATGGCTTGTCAACTGCCTCACCGCAGAAGAGGTTACTATCCTTGAGAAATTTCTCCAAAATTTGACGTAAAATAGCACCTTTGAAATGTGTTAATCTTCCACTACAATGCAAGTGTTCCCTTCCCGTCAGTATATCCCGAAGCAAGTCACAAGGTAGAAACACATCCTTGATGCCATATCTTCTTTTCATCACCCTACTAATAAAAGTAGTTTTGGTTGTATCAATTTCACTACGAATTGCAAAAGCTAACCCATCTGGTAGGCTATGCATCTTCATCACCATTAGTAATTGTTATAGCATCTCCCCTCCAAGGCCATATATAATGAACCATGTATAAGAGACAATACTAAGAACTGAAAGTATAACGATTAGCCTTAATATGCAACTGAGTTGATGCCTCTCCATATTAATAGTATTGCACAATTTGTTCATGAATTTTAGACTATGCTTCAGCTGTCCCAATTTACTTTTATAGTCAACATGGTAACTATATTACTTCTCTTTGAGTGAAGCCACAATATTTCTTTCACCCTTTTCCAACTTCTCAAAATTAGCAAGAGCAAGTATGGCAAGAAGAAAGCTCCACGGAATACTCTGATCAACTGTCTGAATTATTTTGTACAAAGCCTCAAGAGGAAGTGTAGACCCTTGTCTAAAAGCCACGTCAAAATCAGTTAGTTTCTCACAATGTCTTGATGTAATGTCATGAGAACCCTTACTGTCCAAAGCTACGAGGTAAGCAGCCCTTTGTCCTGGTGACCTTCATGGGCCCTTTTTAACTGCACATTGTCACCTGGGAAAAGATTCTTCCCTGAAGAACTTACCATCAAAGAAACTTCTCCCCACATGTAAAAATCGATTTCAACTTTTTTCACTCTGGGTGCAACAAGACCACCATTCTCCATAAAATTCAAAACATCCATGACTTTCATCTTGCCATCATAGGTAAGTTGTAATCCAGTTACAATATCTAATTCAGTGATTAAATTGATAGCGGAAGAGAAAGAGAAATCAATAGAATTGATTCTTTTTCCCTCTTCATCAACTTCTCTCCATGGTTTACTAATCCCTCCCTTGTCCTCCTCAATAGAGTAATTGTTATCCTTTTCGTCACTATCTCATTAGGAAATGCAATCACAGTCTTTATTATCTTCGTACTAAAGCTATTTATATAATTCTTCAATTCAGTTCTATAGTCTATATCAACCAGATCAGGTACCTTAGATTCACTTGTGCACTCTATTCCTCTATCAATAGGCTCATATTGTTTAGTGTTCATCCCAATCTCTACGTTAGCAATCTCTTCCTCCACACCCAATGATTTATCTTCGCCTATAGGAGCACCCTGTGAACCAACTATCATCACGAGAGGTTCCACTTTGTCATACTTTCTACGTCTGGGCTCCAGCAACATCTGAGGAATAGGGCACATTTCCTCCTGCTTTCTCTGTTGCTTCACATTCCCCTTGATCGAAAAGAAGAAGAGAACCCAAATTGTCAAAAGACATCCCTACTTCACCAGTGGGCAGTTTATCATCCTTATACAACCCTGTTCTCATATCTTGACTAGAAAACTTAGGGAAGTCCAATTTAGAACATCGGGAGACAAATTTGCCACCATTTATTTGAATTTCCTTAGTTGCATTGAAGTGTGCTTGATCTCTGGAACAGTCTCCAGCAACAGAAGCTTTAGCCCTACCAAGTTCCACTTGTTTTTCTTGCTGCGTCATGTTGCCCAGTGCTTGTTTCATTTCCCTCAACTCTTTATTTGTCTATGCATTCCTATCTGTCATGCTCATCATAATCTCCAAAAGTTTCTGCAATTGGTCTTGAATCTATAAAAGCTTGTCATCCATTTCTGTTGTTGATCCTTCTTGATTCTTGTTCCGAGTCATAATCATGCCAAGAATCGGACTGCTCTGATACCAATTGATGCACGTAAATGAGAACTGCAGCTCAAGGAGCTAAGCTCGATGAACTACTATGGCTAATCAGGGATGAACTTCCGAGAATTCAGCTAATTAGAGAAGAAGAGAGATTTAAGGAGAGAAAATTTTGTATTATCAATCAATGAATCTGTAGAGTACAAATGAAAGTATTTATAGACACCATTAAGAGCAACTACCTCTAACTAACTACTAATTGGAAATGCTACAGTGACAGTGACAGTAACAGCTACAACTATAACAGATTTTGTGAACAGTAAGTAATGAAATAGTAAAAATAGTCTAGCCACTAATTAAACTCCAAATCATCTCAAGCTCGATTCTCTTGATCTCTTTGACTATCTCGATCACTTGTATATCCAATACTTGTATCAGTACCACAAGGGGTTCATCGGAACCCCCTTCATCAAAAAATTACATTGTATATGAAGTCAAAAGTATTTTTTGTATATACGAAATTATACATAGTAGGTGTTGAATACCCTTGATTTCTTTGTATATGTTTACCTCTATATATTCTTAACAAAAATCTTGGCTTCGCCACTGCCGCCATGATGTGCACGCCTTTAGACTGATCATGA
The DNA here is from genome assembly GCF_002878395.1 of Capsicum annuum. Classification (NCBI taxonomy): domain Eukaryota; kingdom Viridiplantae; phylum Streptophyta; class Magnoliopsida; order Solanales; family Solanaceae; genus Capsicum; species Capsicum annuum. The sequence goes on from NC_061114.1 coordinate 107,985,817, forward strand.
ATAGGCATAATGTACATAGAGAATTCATGTAGCCAATCCCCATCTAGTTTGAGATTCAGGCTAAGTTGATTGACTATATCACTATATTGTTTCTATAGCAATTGACATACTTACTCAGGGATGAATCTTATCATATATGTTTGAGGTTCAGGGTAAGTTGATTGACTATATCACTATATTTTTTCTATAGGAAGTGGCATAATTACACAGGGATGAATCTTATTATAGTTGTCTGTCAAAGTTTGCAAATTGTTTGAGTAAGTTGGATTTGCATGTATCTATATAATCACAAATATTTTAGCCTGTTTGCATATTTTCATTTTGCAATATGAAAATATCCTCATTGTCGCTGGCAGAGTGTGTAGAACTCCAAGTTACATTATGCAATTCAATTATCATTGATGATGCTCAATAGCTATGTGAGTGGTGTTTACGGTATGAATCTTGTTGAGAGGTGCAAATTGACGTGTGATTCTATTAGCTCAATGGGTAGTCCTGCAAGTAGAAGGGATCTTGGTGGCTAACTAGAGTTCCTTCTTCTGCGTGGTTTTATACATAACTTGTTTTCCTGAGAAGTAGCTTTGATGCTTAGCTGATTTTAAGTTGTGATCAATGGAAGACGAAGAGGAGTCAGCCAAAAAAGACAGACCACCAAGATAGGCATAGTAATTTGAGCACTCATTTTTTGATTACATGTCAATACTGGCAACAATGAATTTATAGTAAGTGGACAATCTGTCTACATTAAAAATCAGGTGGTCCATTTAGTGGATCCTCTGCCCAAAAAGATCATATTGAGCAGCAACTTCGAGAAAGATAGCATTAGGACATGCTATCACCTATGGCTATGTATGGTGACGGTTGTCATGCCAGAGCAAACGCTGGGGGCCTTGCCTTCTTACCCTCTTGAGTAAGTGACTATACCTTCACTCCAAACCAAAGTAAGGAGAAAATGACTTGTAACGGTGATTTAGATACGACTTCTCCAGGGTGATCACTTATATTTGCTCCACAGGAGTAGTTAAACCCTGTTTTCATGAGACCAATTGGAAGTCAAGGGTTGTTGAGAATCCAATCAAATGATAATTGGCAAGCAATTGCAATGTTCCTGTCTTTCTGTTTATCCCGTTCCTTAGCACATGTCAATATTCGATCAGCTAGCTAGGTTTGGCCCATTGTTTCTTCCATAGTATTTTTAATCATCTCAATATCGAACTCTTATGAGGACACTAAATGTGCCCTCTGCAAAATACTTCTAAAAGGAGCTTTATTCCCAAAGCATGAAGTTTATTCTACGGGTTACTACGATTTAATCCCATGCCACTACATATTTTTGAGTTGGCCAGATGAATAGACAAATAGAAAGGGTAATAGATCTTCAGATCAAGTCATTTGTTAGCTTATACCAATTGCATAAGGCAGAAAAACTTGTCTTTGTTGGTTAATGTTCTTTTCTGCATCGTTTAATGATATTCTGGAAATGCACTTAACTAATTCTATGACTTATGTGGAGCAGTATGATGCTTTCTTTAGTAGATTGGTTTAATTAATTTGAATTGTATGTTTTCTATTTTATGAGCCAAGGGTCCATCGGAAATGACCTCTCTACAGCCCAAGGTAGGGGTAAGGTTTGCGTACACACTACCTTTTCACACCCAACTTTTCGGGTTACATTGGGTATGTTGTTGTTAGCGTTGTTGTATCTTTTGTCTGTTCTACTAATCACATTCAATTGTGAATTTACCTGTGTCTAGATATATAGATGTTTCGTTTGTTGCTCTAACTCAAAATGTTCCTACTGTTCGCGGAAAAAGTTAAAACACCTTCGACCGATTCAATGTGCCACTTCTTAAAATGATCTTCATGGTCTAACAGGACGGCATAGCTGCAACACAATATGCATTAGATTTGTCATCATCCCCGCCTTTCTTCTCTGGTTCACCGCCTTGCAGGGCTATGAATCCATTAATCCATGATGCTATATTCGCAAATGAAAAGCAACACCGTGTTTCTTCAACACCGAGCCCATCTACTTCATCTTCGCCTTCTCCATCACCAAGTTGTAAAGGAAGATGTGCAACGGCAAGACTTGGGAAACCACAGCCACGAAATAGAGTAGAAGGCTTTGACTGCCAAAACGCTTGCATGGCTGCTATGGTATAAATCTTCCTTAACAGTATATAAAGGAATCTTAACAGCTGAACTATGTATATAGACTATACGACTAGGAAAGAAGAACAATTTTTGGAGAATTAGGATAAAGTTTTGGTTTTGCTTTAATACTATTGTGCAAAGATGTGTCTCTTTTGCACAGATGGTTAAAATAAGGTGGGATGAGAGTTGATTATTTTGTTTGGGTGCTTATGTAAATGCACTCTATTGATTTTGGCGCCCCAAATTTTTGATAATTTGAATACTAGTTTTCTTGTATATATGAACTTTTGGAATAGAAAGTGTGATGCAAGTATCATTTTTCTCTCCAGCATATTCTGTGTATTCTCATGTCTATTACTGGTTCTGTAAGAATGTTCACGTAAGTTGGTGGAGTTACTTGTGAAAATGCAGGAGCAGGACAAAGGATTTGTTGTTTTAGTTCTTTAACGTACCTAGCTGAGGGTCTACCGGAAACAACCTCTCTACCTTTAAGGTAGGAGTAAGGTTTGCTACAATCTACCCTCAGCAGACGCAGATCACTTTAAATTTCTTTTGATAGTGTTGTCAAATTGTATAAATCTTGTAAGAGTATTTTCATTTGGAAATATTTGAAATCCGATCCCTTTCAACTCCAGTTTCTAAAAAGCTTGAGGATGTTTCAGTAGCAAAAGATATTGCCTTTGAGAGTGCCAAAATTGTCCTTTTCTAATAACTTGTTTGGCCGGGCGTCGAAAATCTGTTTAGTTTGTATAGTGTTCTTTTGTTAGGAGTACTTTTCAAGAGTTGCAATTAGAAAAATATTTTTGTAAAGACGAGAGCAACAATTTGTAAACAACCGAGCTTCCAAAAACATTTCTAGGTTAAAAAACTATTTTTATTAGTTTCTGCACTTTTTTTTTCTGACCAAATACTGCAATTCTCTAAAATAAGTATGTTTGGATTTTCAAACTCTTAGCCGACCAAGCAATAAATATTTTTCCTACTATATAGAAAGATTAGTGGAACTACCAAGGGTCACATTGTAATTTTATCAACATTAATGACATTTACCAATTAGCTATTTTGAGAATTTCCTTTAGATATCACTTATGTTTTATTTAGGACCATAATATCTCAATTATCACTCATTTCCTCAAAAAATACTAAACACTTTAAAAGTATTCTTTTCTTTTAGTTGGTATGTCATGTCATTAAAATTGTGATTTTAAAATAATAAATCATTTAATTCATCAAACTTATTTAACCAAAATTATAATTTTATTCCTTTTTTATAAAAAAAAAATGCATTAATTTAATTTTCATGCTTAGGAATTATTTGCCACACATTTTTACCATATTATTTTGCATGTAAAATAAAATTTCAAGATAACTAATTTAATTTAGTGATATTATTATTTTAGAAAACAACTGATATTTTTAGACAATTATATGTAAAAATTTAAATGATCATCTAGAAAAAATAACTCTAAAAAAAAAGAGTATAAATACCTAAGTATGAGAATTTCTCCTTAATAAATTAATATATGTTTTTTTAAAAAAAATTTGTTGAGTTAATATTTTTATTATCTTTAAAAAATGATGCCTTACTGATATGACATGCTAATTGGAAGAGGGGAGAGTTTTGAGGTATTTAGTGATTTTTTTAGAAAAATATTAAATAACCGAGTGATATTATTGTCTTAGCAAAAATAAAAATTATTTTTACAAGCGATTTCAAAAACATGGATAACAATTCAAGAAAATAACTTTAGAAAAAATAAAAAGTTTAAGTAATGGTAAAAGATTTCTAAGCATGTAAATTCCTTCTTAATAAATTAATATATTTTTTAAAGAAAAGAATAAGAATATAATTTTGACTAAATAAGTTTAATGAGTTAAATAGGTCTATTATTAAAAAATGGTTTAATGACATGGCCTGCCAATTACTAGAGAAAGAGACGTATGATATTTAGTTTTTTTTTTTAGAATAATAGTGATAGTTGAGTCTTATTATTAGGCAATTCAAAAAATATGAGTGGCCAGTCGAAAAAATATCTCTTGAAAAAATATATGTCAAGTTTTAGTATCGATAGAGTTTTTCTGAGTATAAAAGTTTCTTTATAATAAACTAATGAGTTTTTTCAAAAAAAAAATAATAATAATAAAATTATATTTTTTATTAAATGAGTTTGATGAGTTATAGGTTTAGCATTTTTTAAAAAAGAGATTTTAATGACATGACATGCCAACTAAGAGAGAAGAAGGTTTTTGAGGTGTTAAGTATGAAAAAAAAAAGTGATAGTTGAGCAATATTGTGGTCCTAAATGGAAAATAAGTGATATTTGAAGGAAATAATCAAAATTTGGATGATTATTTAGAGAATTCACTCACAATTTTTGCGTTTTCTTAACCGGCTAGTTTTTCTATTGATGTCACTATCAATACTTTGAATTTTGACAGTCTCTCAAGTTTACCAGCAAAAATTTCAAACTTAGGTTAAATCTTCAATGGAGCTTCTTTCAGAAATTTTCAACCTAGATTCAACTATTCTTTCAATTCGAGTCAATCATTGTCATCAATTTCAGCAATAAACATGTACACCCAATTGATTATCTTCAACCACTTTTTAGATCAGTAACAAATCAATAGTTAGAAAAATCTCATCAATGGAAACTCAAATGGTTCATATGAACAAGTTTATTCTTAAATTGATATCACCAAGTCAGATTTAACTGCCAACCTCCAAAAATAAAAAATCAACAATGACGGATTTAAAAAATTTCCACCAAAAGAATTGTGATTCTGTCTTTAATTTTGACCTCAAAAGATCACACAAATCAAATATTGAGCTTCCAATTTCATCTTCAAAGGCCTCAATATTAGAGTCGCAAAATACGTACGCTATGCTAACTATATTTAAATTTAAGAGTGTTATATTAGATGCACTAAATATTTTTTTCTTAGAAACTAAGAATTTAGTGTTATTTTAAGAATTTAATGAGGGTATAAGTGCAATAGCAAGACAGTAATTAATTCTCCTATATTTGAATATTTATGATTCATGCATTAAGATATTTGATATAATTTTCTTATCCTAACTTTTTCTCTATTACTTTTCTTATGGCCGCGTAGAGATGAGAATGATTTTTAGAACTTTAAGGGATCTCTATTAAAAAATATAATGTATGCATTAGATTTATGTATTATTAATACCTTATTTGGTACATTTTTTAAGCCTATGTATAACTAATATTTATATTAGTTATACACTTTATTGTGTATTGAAGAGTGCATTAATAATATCAACATTTTTATGTATTGGTAATACAATTTCAATGCACGCATTAACTTGGTTAATGACATTATTACCCTTTCAAAATATTTGTCAGTTTCTTTTTCCACCATTTTATATTTTTCAATTCATTTTTTCACAGTATTATGTTGTAAAAAGTTGGATTTATCTCATCTCTGTATTTTATCATGAAAAAAAGGTGATTTTCCTCATCTTCTTTCTTCTACTTAATCAAACACTGTTTTGGAGAATTTCAAACACAATAAAAAAATAAAATTGACTTCACAATAACTTGATTAGAAACTTACTGAGGCTTGTAAACATTAAAGTGATGGTGTCACTTCCATAATTTTTTTCTTGTTAATAAGGTTCATCTCGGTTGAAATTTTACGGTCACAGTGATAATTTTCAAAACCCTCAAATTAGAGCAGTAGCATCACCGAAGTCACGATAGCTGAAATCCATGGCTTGCAGAAAAATCCTTGGAGGAGTGGATGGGGCGGCAAGAGCTCTCAACTGCAAGTTATTGTAGTGAAAAATTTAGGAAAGTTCTTTATGGTCCATGAGGTGATTAATGTCTAGGAGTTTATTTTTGTATACTATGTGCGTCTATAGCTATTCCACGAACCCAAAAAAGGCTAAAGAATTTTCTTGAAAAGACGAAAGATATTTTTGTAAATAAGTATTATTTTATTCAAATAATTTATTGCACATTATTTCTAATACATCACACCAAATTGTGTATAAAAAACAATTCTAGCATAAATAATACCAGCATAACTAATACAAGCGTTATTAATACAACTTATTTCAGCATTATTCTTATACAATCTATCAAATGATCCCTAATTATGAGTGTGCAAAGAGTATTAAATACTTGACGGTGAAGCTTGACCTTAATGTATTTTAAAACTTTAAGAACCACTTATTTAATACTACATATTGTACACATCTACTTGTCATTGTGTGAAAGTCGTAACAGTTTTCTAAAGAATATTGAAATTTCTTTGTGGATGCTTTGTTGCTCTATCAGCTCTACATATCGAGAGAGTTAATGACTTCAAAATCTCCATTCAAAGCTTAATTCGATTACCACGCTAGGATGTGAGCATATTGCCACACCCCCTTTTTACAAAAAAAACAGTGATTTTAAGTTTGAAAGAGTTTCTATTATTAAGTGATAAAAGATAAAATTTATTTCGAAAAGGATTTTTTTATATTTAAACTCAGAGTCGCCCCTTGGCATAAATTGAGTGTGCCAAGTCATTTTTGAAAATCCTTTTTCAAAATGATTTTGACTCTTTAAAACTGACCCATGAACAAAGATTCCGGCTAAGTAATTCTATTGATCGAGGGAAAAGTGTTGGGCACCCCTTAATCCCGTGATTTGACTACAGTCGCTACGTGAAGTATATCGGCTAGTATACACGATGAAGTGAATAAATCACATAAAACACACGAACCAAACAAACGAAAACCCAAAAGTTTATGTCCAGTCTAATTTATTACAAATCTAAATAAAAATGCTGAAATTAAAACCTAAACTATTCTATCTATCCTACACTATGTTTTACCCTATGCCTCTGGCCTTGATCATGATCGGTCTTTTGAGTGCAAAATATCGCGGGACATTCCCCAACCAAATGAGTACAATTGAGTCAAATGCGATAAGATAAACCATTCAACAAATATTTCAAATCATCCAACAATTCCAAAATTCCTAAATTTGCCTACCCAGCCTATCGTTTGCCTACCAATTTCAACCTATCATGATACTATTACGTTTAACAACATCAATACTTATTCCGAATTAAACAATCATCAATGAATCAATATAACCAATATTTGCTTTTGTCACTTTTCAATTCCCACTCCACTTCATTCTCGAACCATGACTAACCAATTCTTATATAAAATCAACCAATAACAACAAGATAAATATGAAAGCTAAAAAATACATTCAAACACACCACCAAATCATATCATCAAACATGTTAAGATAATAAAAGAGTGGGCTTGATAATTTGGACCTCAAAGGAATTGGTTTTCTCCAATAATTATGAGTTAATGAAGTCCGAACTCGAAATCCACAAACGGAAAAACCTAACAACGAACAAACCAAATCGGTGTCAGGAAATCGCAATCCGAACAGTTTTAAACCAAAGAAGAAGACTTTAATACGAAACCCAAATCACGGATATTGACACAACTTAATCACAAAAAAAATCTCTGAAATTTGATATCGAAAACAAACTCATAAAGACAGATGAACCAACGAATAACGACACCCAAATCCAAGCTAAATATGAATTAAAGACATAATGTTAGGTCAACTTTAAGCCGGTGACGTTATTTTCAGGTGGGTTTCGCCAAAAACAGTATCAGATGATGCCGTTGGAGTTTTTCAATGACCAAATCGATGGATCCAGTGATAAACTTGTCGAATACCGGTCAAATCAACTCGGTTCTTTCACCCTCTCCTTTAATTTCACTAATTCTGCCCTCTTTTCACTGATTTCTTTAACTCTTTCAACAGTTTTCCATATTTCCTTGCTAATTTTTTTATATGTGTGCGTGAATAATGGTCTGTGTTTTCTATGGAGAAAATTATTTGGTGAAGTGTAGCGTGTATATATCAGAGTAAGTGTGATGTGTGTGATCTGTGTGTATGAGTATTTATGTATATCTGTGTTTGTGAAGGTTTTGGAGAGTATTCTGTGTGAGTATTTCCAGTGAATGAATCCCCAAAAAATAGAGAGTCTGGGTGTGTGTATGTATTGTGAGGGTGTATTGTTCAGTGGAAAAAAATGTTGGGTAAAGGGCACATGGGTAGGGGTAGAGGTGGGGAGAAAGTTGTTATTTTTGTTAAGGTGAGGTGGTGAGTGGTTAGGATAAGGTGAGGTGGTTGGGTTTGATTGAGCGGGGTGTCAATTTGTTATGAATTTATTATAATTTTGGACTAGGATAAAAAATAAATAAATAAACAAAAAATGAAAGATGGTTGTTTATTTTGTTCTTTCTTGAAGAAATTACTACGTGGACGGGGTACGTGATAAGGTAATCGAGTTGAATTAATTTTTGGGGAGGGGCTAAATTATGTATCTATATTATGCCCCTCTTTGTTTGTGAACACAAAGTGTTTGCAGACAAAGAAGTAGACAACGAGCCAAAATTTTTACCCGACCCTTATTAAAAAGGAAGAAAAAGAAGGACAAACGCAACCGAGTCTTTATTTTAGACATCCTACCCATCCCAAGTTATGTGGGGATCAAGTCACATATGGTTTAAGGATTGAAAAAGAAGGACTGTACCGAGTTGGAGAGTCGAGTAAGGCCCAGTCGAGATTTCGGTCCGTGACTCTGTTATTATATAAAAAATGAAAACTACAAGTTAAAAAGATAAATGAATTTACAAACATTTTATCTATGCAGCTTCTCTTGACTTTTGACTCGAGTCTTTCATGCCTTCAAAAGTGATAAATGGTCTGATTTTCTTTGGGTTAAACTTTGACCATGCTCTTCATGTAGAACTTCTAAACTTTGAACTTGAAGTTGAAAATCTTCACCCTATTCTGTAGGCGGGCTCCTGAATTACAATTTCTTTAACTTGTTGCTTGACTTTCAATTTCTTCAACTTGTTGCTTGACTTTCAATTTCTTCACCTTGTCTCTTGACTTTTAATTTCTTCAACTTGTTGCTTAACGTTCAATTTCTTCATCCTGTTCTCCAGGCGGGCTCCTGACTTACTATTTTTTAATCTGTTGACTTTTAATTTCATCACTCTATTTTTTGGGTGGGCTCCCGAATTGCAATTTCATCACTCTATTCTTCAAATGGGCTCCTGACTTTCAATTTCTTCACTCTATTCTCCAGGAGGGCTCTTGAAATCCATGACAAAACTAGAACACAAATTGTCTCGAAAAGTTTTGATAATGAAAGATTTCAGTTTTCTGAAAAATAAAGTCCCATTCTACAGTAGGGTCCTGAACAGAAAATAATGTCTCAGTTTCTAGAAGGGTCCTGAGCATAAAGTAAAGTCTCATTTTCCAGGAGGGTCCTGAACAAAAAGTAAATTCTCATTTTCCAGGAGGGTCTTGAACAGAAAGTAAAGTCCTATTTTCCTGGAGTGTCCTGAACAAAAAGTAAAGTCTTATTTTCCAGGAGGGTCCTGAACAGAAAGTAATGTCCCATTTTTCAGGAGGGTCCTGAACAGAAAGTAAAATCCCATTTTCCAAGATAGTCCTGAATAGAAATTAAAGTCCTATTTTCCAAGAGGGTCCTAAACAAAAAGTAAATTCTCATTTTCCAGGAGGGTCCTGAACAAAAAGTAAATTTTCATTTTCCAGGAGGGTCCTAAACAGAAAGTAAAATCCCATTTTCTAGGAGAGTCCTGAATAGAAAAAAAAAGTCTCATTTTTCAGGAGGGGCCTGAACAGAAAGTAATGTCCCATTTTCTAGGAGGGTCCTGAATAGAAGGTAAAATCTCATTTTTCAAGAGGGTCCTGAACAGAAAGTAAAGTCCCATTTTCCAGGAGGGTCCTGAACAGAAAGTAATGTCCCATTTTCTAGGAGGGTCCTAAATAGAAAGTAAAATCCCATTTTCTAGACGAGTCCTGAACAGAAAGTAAAGTCCTATTTTCCAGTAGGGTCCTGAACAGAAAGTAATGTCCCATTTTTCAGAAGGGTCCTGAACATAAAGTAAATTTTTACTTTCCAGGAGGATCCTAAACGAAATTAAATTTTTAGATATGCTCTCCCAAAGGTAGCATGAACTTAATGAATAGAACTCTGCCCTGTTTCATCAAAGAAAAAATTGTTAGTTAAACTTAGTGGTGGATTGCAGTGCTTGGCTCCCCAGGCACCTTCTCCAACACTCATTCTCTTCATCTTTGTTTCAAATTGCTGACATTTAGCCCTGCTTTATCACATTATTGACCCAAGCCCAGATTAAGGGAAGTGGCTTTGATTCAAAACACCGAATTTCTATTTTATCAGGCCTCTGAGATGTACCTTTTGAAACCTGATACTCCCACGAATCCAGTAACCTGCCAGTTGATAAACTTTCTTTGCTTGTATTGATTTGTGATCATGTTCCTTTCATGTGTTGGCCCTGGTCCTTTCTTCATGCAATTGAGGAGACCTGTAGTCAGTTTTGAAATCCTTTCTCACTTATTCCGATATAGACTTGATTCAAAGATATAAAGAAATAATGATGATTTTTTATTTTGATAAATCACATAAAAAGACAGAAATATGAATATGTAAAAGAAAGAAAAAGAAAATGTCCCTCTTTCAGAATGACAAAAAGAAAAACTTATCAGAATATGGCAACCAACTCCAATAATTATGACATGTAATTTGGATTAAGCTACCTGATCTTTCCACCCAAACTTCACTATTTGTTGTTAAGTTAATGCCCTTTCAACTTAGTCGCCTCTTCAAATCCATTGAACTCATATACCTCATCCAATTAGCAATCCCTCAAAGGGTTTTCGCCAACAAGCCTCGCTGCTTTTTTATTTCTCTCAAGCTCATCGTCGCCTTATAGTAACCGTGAGGGTTTACACTGATAAGACTCTCTCATTTTTATTTCTCTCAACTCACCATCGTCTTAGGGTGCCCGTGTGGGTTTTCACCAATAAGACTCTCTCATTTTTATTTATCTCAACTCACCACCGCCATACGGTGCCCGTGAGGGTTTTCACTAATAAGACTCCCTCATTTTTATTTCTCTCAACTTACCATCTCCTGCCCGTGAGGGTTTTTACCAATAAGACTCTTTTTTTTTATTGCTCTCATTTCCCTATGATGATGTAAAAAATATATTGCCAAAACATTATCATATATCTATCGTATGTTCAGCCTTAAAATTTTCAAAAATTAATTTTATGGTCTTTCTTTGATTGAAACGTGGCTTTTGAATAGAGTTACAAAGAAGGAATGGCATGAGGCTCAAATGACACTTGAAGTGGAGTGGGACTTACAACTTTTGGGATCAACTGAAATGACAAAAATTAACTCTTGTCCCAATTTTTTTTGGCTGGGTAATTTAAATTGTTTATTTAGTTGGATCAAGCCTAGAGCAAGACAGCCTATGTATCTCACCCCTGAGTGAGGAGAATCAGGTCACACGTAGTTCCGACAACTTATTCTTTGTTTTGGTTTGATTTTTACTTTTTTGAATAAATTGAATGATTATTTTTTCACTTTATCTTTTGACTCTATTTTGATTCCAAAAGAGGGATATGAAAGAAAAATAAGACCAAAGCTCAAAAGGGTAAACAAAGGATGACACAACATTGGGATAGCGGAATCATATCAATCTTTAAAAATGCAAGTACAAAACATGCAATAGAAGTAATGAAGGGTAAAGATCATAAATAATATCTTTTCACTCCATCGGTATTAATAACCATTTCTGCCATCTTGCCTTCTACATATGTCAAATATAAAGCTCCATTAGACAAAACTTTCTTCACAATGAAGGGCCTTTGCCAATATGGGGAGAACTTGCCTTTAGATTAGATCTGATGAGAGAGGATGCACTTTAATACTAATTCCCAACTTCAAAATGCCTGGGACACACCTTTCTATTGTATGCTCGGGCCATTCTCTTTTGATACAATTGTCCATGACACGCTGATGTCAGTCTTTTTTCACCAATCAAACTTAATTGCTCCAATTGTATTCTGATCCACTAATCATCATTGATCTCTGCTTCCATAACGACTCGAAGAGATGGAATTTCAACTTTTACAGGTATGGTGCTTCTGTCTCATACACTAATAAATATGGAGTTGCCCCTGTTGAAGTGCGAATAGTAGTACGATAACCTAGAAATGCAACAACAACTTCTCATGCCATTGTCAATACCCTTGTATCATTTTATGTAGTATCTTCTTTATATTCTTGTTGGCGGCTTCTACAGCGCCATTTGCCTTTGGACAATATGGAGTGGAATTTTAATGAGCAATCTTAAACTGTTGGAACACCTCTTACATTAAATGACTATTGAGGTTGGCAGAATTATCTGTAATGATCACCTTTGGAATGCCAAATATACAAATGATGTTAGCATGAACAAAATCTACCACCGCCTTTTTTATCACTGACTTGAAAGTTGCCACTTCTACCTATTTTGTAAAATAATCGATGGCCACCAAAATAAATCTATGTTTGTTTGAGGCTTTTGGTTCAATCGGCCTAATCACATCCATTCTCCAAGCTACAAAAGGCCATAGAGCAGACATCGTATGCAACTCAGCGGGAAGAGAATGTATCAAATCATTGTGTACCTGACATTGATGACATTTCTGAACAAAATGAATAGAATCCCTCCCTATATTAAGACAATAATAACCCGCTCAAAGTATCTTCTTTGACAAAACATAACCATTTATATACGGCCCGCATACTCCGGGCTGTATTTCAACATGATTTCCAAAGATTCTTTTGCATCTACACACCTCAAGAGTCCCATATCAGGGGTTTCTTGTACAATACTACCCTACTTAAGAGAAATCCACTAGCCAAATGCCTAATATTACTCTTTTGATCACTAGTGACGTGTGTAGGGAATTCTCCCGCCAGAATATATCGCTTGATATCAAAGAACCAAGGTTCGCCATCGAGTTCTTTCTCAACTGTATTATAATAAGCATGTTGATCACGACTCTGTATATGCATTGGATCGATGCAGGACTTATCAGGATGTTGGAACATCAAAGACAAAGTGGCTAAAGCATCAGCAATCTTATTGTGAATATTTGGAATATGCCTAAACCTTACTGAAATAAACCATTGATATAGATCTTGCAAGCATATTCGATATGGTATGAGCTTTAAATTCCATGTCTCCTAATCGCCTTGAATCTGATGGATAAGTAAGTCTGAGTCACCCGGCACTAATGATTCCTGAACACCCATGTCAATAGGTAAACTCAGCCCTAGAATACAAGCTTCATATTCCGACATATGGTTAGTACAATAAAATCAAAGTTTTTCTGTTACTGGAAAATATTTCCCCAATTAAGAGATAAGAACTGTAGATATTTCATCTCCTTTCATGTTCACGACTCCATCAAAGAACAACTTCCAACTTGGATCAATATCTATGATGACTTCATCGATACACAACACATCTTCAGCAGAATAATATGTCTTTAATAGTTCATACTCTTTATCAATGGGGTTCTCAGCAAAACGATTTGCCAAAGCTTGGGCTTTTATGGTGGGTCGAGTCACATATATAATGTCGAACTCAGTAAGCAATATTTTCCACTTCGCAAGTCGACCAGTTGGCATATGCTTTTAAAAAATATACTTTAAAGGATCCATGCGGGAGATGAGATAGGTAGTGTATGATAAACGATAATGCTTCAACTTACGTGCTATCCAGTTAGGGCATAACCTGTCCTTTCAAGAAGAATATACTTGGGTTCATACATTATGAACTTTTTTCTAAGATAATAAATAGCCTGCTCTTTTTTGCCTGTGATATCATATTGACCCAATACACAACCGAAGGAAATATCCATAATCGATAAGTACAAAATCAAAGTCCTACCAAGCTCAGTGGTACCAATATCGGTGGATTTGATAGATATCTTTTGATTTTATCGAACGCTTCCTGACATTCCTCAGTCCACTCAACCGAAACACTCTTTTTCAGCAACTTGAAAATGGGTTCACAAGTAGTTGTGAGTTGAGCAATAAACCTACTTATGTAGTTCAATAGACCAAACAAACTCATCACCTCTGTTCTATTCTTGGGCGGCGGCAAATTCTGAATAGCTTTGATCTTTGAAGGATCCAATTCAATACCCGGATAGCTGACTACAAACCCCAACAGCTTTTTAGATGAAACTCTAAATGCACATTTTGCCGAATTGAGTCTGAGATTATCCCTGTGAAGCCTTTCAAAGAACTTTCGTAGATCTTTAAAATGGTCAGCCTGATTCATTGGTTTAATAATTACATCATCTACATAGACTTCAATTTTCTTATGCATCATATCATGAAACATAATTGTCATTGCTCTCATGTATGTTTCTCCATCATTCTTCAAACTGTAAAGCATCACTCGATAACAATAAGTCCTCCATGGTATGATAAAAGACGTCTTTTCTGTGTCATTGTCATTCATAATGATTTGGTGATTTGGCGGTACCGCATAGCAATCCATAAAACATTCCACCTCATTTTTAGCACAATTATCAAGCAAAATATGGATATTGGGCAATGGAAAATCATACTTCGGACTCACTTTGTTCACATCCTAATAATCAACACATACTCGAATCTTGCCATCTTTGTTTAGTAAAGGAACAACATTGGACAACCAATTAGGATAACGAGCCACTCGAATGACTTTGGCTTTAATTTATTTCATGTTTTACTCTTTAATTTTCATACTTACATCAGTTTTAAAATTTCTCAACTTTTGTTTGACCGGGGAAATGTAGGATTAGTTGGTAATTTATGAGCCACTAATTCAATGCTTAAACCAGGCATATCATCATAAGACCATGAAAAAACTTCTTTATAGTTAATTAATGCTTAAATCATTCCCTCTTTTAATTGTGGAAGAGTATGTACACTTATTTTAGTTTCCCTGATATCTCCTTAATCTCTAAGATTAACTAGCTCAATTTCATTCAAATTAGGATTCAGTTTTTCTTCAAATTATTTCAACTCTTTGCTTATTTCTTATAATGCCTTTTCTTCATCATATTCCACTTCTTGCTTTATTATAACTTGATTAGATTAGATTTTAAGATCAGGTTGAAAATTATGCATGCATGTCATATCACTAGAATCAGCATAAAGAGAACTATATAAAGAAAAAGATAAATAAAATATATTAGACATAAAAATAAAAAAGACATTGCATTTCATTAAAAAGGAAAGATAGGAGGGTTTATACATAAACGATAATAGAACATAAACAAGATAAATTCCAAATTACAACCCTGAAATAACTCGAATAAACAGAAAGAAAAATAAAATAAACTACCAAAACTCCCTCCTAACGGGGATATGCGTGACTTCCGAATTATTGAGCTGGACATCAGGGCCAATAAATTTCACATTTGCATTGCTAGTACCTTCCCCAATTTCAACCACATCAGCTTCGATAAACATGTTTTGGAAAGGGTCGATTAGCATTGCACCGTTATCATTCATTGACTCTGTGAGAATTGACACGGAGGATCCAACAACATTAAATTTGATGAAGGACTCATTAAGTAATGATGGTAAGTGCCAATGAATCTTTCTTCCACTTTTTAACCCTTTTTTTATCCTCAAAAGTAGGTTCGTACCCCAAACCAAAGGTACTAAAGTTCTCACATAGGTATATTGGATGAGCCCTGCCTTCTAAAAATGTCCCTAAACCTTTTACTGATTCAAAACCATGCTTTAACATTTCATTCACAACTATAACAGATACGGAAGGCAATTGTGGCCTTGGAATAAGATTCCCCTCGGGGATATGCTCAACAGTCACCACCTAAAAAACTTGACAAATTGGTGCCCTATCTATATTGTCTATCTCAATAAATGAAATAGAATAATATTTGTTCACAAATAAGTCCCCCTTACTATCAACAATAATTTCTTGTCTATTGCTTTTAAATTTGACTATTTGGTATAATGTAGATGCAACTGCCCCAGCCTTGTGAACCCATGGCCTTCCTAATAACAAATTGTAAGAGGCTTCGATATTCAACACTTGAAAATTTATGGAAAATTCAATAGGACCTATAGTAACATTAGCTCTATTTTCCCAATGGAATCTATTCTTGCTTCATCAAAAGTTCTGACACATATATTGTTGGGTTGAATCCTCTTAGTACTGATGTTCAAATTTTGCAAAGTAGACAAAGGACAAATGTCAACCCCAAAACCTCCATCAATCATGATAAGAGTGACATAAAAAAATTTCATACTTCACAGTAATGTAACGGCCTCGATTGTGCCCCGTACCTTCTACAGGCAATTCATCATCGAAAAAGCTAATATGTTTACCTCAAAAATCTTTCCCACAATTTTCTCCAACTGATTCACCATAATTTCTCTAGGGACATAAGTTTCATCAATACCTTCAATATAACATTACAATATTTATTAGAATGCAACAATAAAGACAGAAGGGAGATTTAAGTTGGAGTCTTCTTCAACTGATCTATGATTGAATATTCTGGCAATTTTGTCTTCTTCGAGAATTGTTCAGCTTTTTCTTCAGTGAAAAGCTTTTTGAGAGACAATTGCCTATTTGTCATTGGGTTAGACTTCCTCAAACCTTCTGGCATAAAACACTTCCCCGAATGAGTCAAACCCCCTACTTCATCTACTTTATCCATGATTATCTTGCCCTGATAAGTCATCAAAGTCTGCTTATAATTCCAGGGAACCCTTTTTGTGTCGTCCAGAAAGAGTTGGGTCATTGGCTTGATGATAATAGGTGTTGCAAGTACTCCTTTTACAGTCAAAATAGGCTTGCTCGAAGCTTCTACCATCGTTAACTTGGGTTTTTCCTTACTTAGACCATCAGTTTTCCCAACTCCTTTTACAATGATCATGAGTTTCCTTGTATCTTCTTGGAAATTATCTTTCACTATTTCTTCTTGGCTCAACGACATCGCCTTCATTGACTCCGCTAAGTGTACTGATTTATCCTCATTACTTCGTATCTTAAAAATAGGCTTGTAAGACATTGAAGACTCTTCACCATCATATATCAACTCCAACATGTTTGTTTTAACATGGACTAGCAATGGATTTTGGTTGATGCTTGGAGTCTCTGGGGCTTGTATTATAATTAGATTTGTGTCGATCAGATCCTAGATGGCTCTCTTCAAATACCAGAATCTTTATGTATCATGCCCTGACATATCAGAATAATATGCATATCTTAGAGAGTAATTAAGATTCCTTGGAGGTGGATTCAGAAGTTTTCCTTGAATTGGGCTCAAGACCATATTTCTCAACCTCTAAAACAAACTAGTGTATGACTCTTCGATAGGTGTGAACTCATTCTTGACTATTTTCTCTTTTTTAAACTCGGGCCTAAGTCAAAAACTGGATTTGGAAGGGTTTTGGTAATTTTGTAGAGCTGAAGGATGATTTTGAGAAGTTGGTGCATGGCATTATGGGAAAGAAGGGGTTTAGACATATGGTTATGCGCTATATACTGGTATGGAGGTGGTGGAATAAAATATAGTGAGTTTTACGAAGGGTAGTAATGATGGGGAGAACATATGGATCTTGGACATAAACTTGAGCTTGAGACTGGGAATAGGGGAAAGGCGATCTTTTCAAATATGCGTGAGGTCCAGCTACAACAACCGCTATATCTTCCTTCTTCTTTTCCCTCCAAAAGTTCTAGAACCACTCTGAATTTCTTGGGTGGTGGCCTTTAATGCGGCAAAACTTATGATTCGTCCGTTCTTGATACCCTTTTCTATTATCTCTCCCATTTTGAGGATTTCGACAAATAGATTACCCATCACCGAAAGCAAGTATTGGAAATAGGTCTCATCTTGTGTTTGAATAAAGACCTCTACCAATTTACTCATTTTCATTGGAGGTTTTACACTAGCAGCATTTTCACGCCACCTTATCGCATACTCCCTGAAGCTTTCAGTACTCTTCTTCTTCATATTAGTTGGGGATATCTCATCAGGAATCACCTCTATATTATATTGAAATTATTTCACAAATTTTTTAGCTTGGTCATCCTAACTATTCCACTTGTCGATGTCTTGATCCACAAGCCACTCTGAGGCTAGACTCAAAAGACTTTCACCAAAATAAGCGATGAGTAATTCTTATTTACCTCCAGCACCCCTTAATTGATTACAATAATGCCTCACATGTTCCACCGGATCCTCGAGTCTATCATACATCATAAACTTTGGCATATTAAAGCCAAGAGGAAGGTTAACACCTGGAAACATGCATAAGTCTTTATACGAAACACTTTTATAACCCCCCAAGTCCTTGTAAATTTCGCATGGCCTATTTTAGACTATTCAATTTCTGTGCCATGCCTTTTTATTCTTCTATTCCAATAGTCTTCTCTGTATCAAATGGAAATTCAGGTGGTTGATTGTACCCATATGGTTCATTCATCTTCAAAGTAGGCTCCGAGGCATAATAATAATCATTCGGCACCTTTAGAACTGGCTCACTAGTAGATCGAGGGAGTATGATTGTTGGACAAACAACATAAGTAGGAGATTCAGGTGGTGGAGGAGCCACAAAAATAGGTACCACATGTGGTGATGGATGGGCAGAGGGCCTCTATTGAAAGACTGTCAAGGGCACACTAGATATGCTAGGATAGTACTGATGTGGCATGAATTCTGGCACATGTTGGGGTGTATCAGTGGTACCAGAAAACTGCACCTGAGACAACGGTGGATAATTGAAAGTGTTTTCAAATCATTCAGGTATGGAAGAGGAGTCATGCCACTGGCCCACACTGGGTGCATCTCTGCGAGATATTATCTGAGTCTCAATATCTCCTCATTATGTTCTGACCCCCTTCCCTAGGACTCTGGTTCGCATCAATGAGCGAATTTTCTACCTCTTTGTTGGCCATGCGAAATTTTGCTTTTGATCTGGTGAAGTAAGGATGACTATCCAAAGTGCTACAAACCAACCACTTTTTTCTGAAAGAATATGCTCATCAAAGATAAAAACCCGTTAGGATTAGGTCACACAAGCATGAAAATCACATTGTATATTTTTCCTATATTCATGTGCATTTCTACCTGCCTTTGAGGGCAATGAGGCCATTTTAACATCATCCCTATCTTTCCCTTACACTTATTGCTTCTTACCCTCTCATTACACCTCGTTCGTTTCTACTTTTTGCCCTCGCTTTTCGCTTCTTTGCATCGGTCTCTTTTCCTTCCCTTTTTCTCTCACTATTCTTTCTTTCTCTTTTCTTCTCTCACTATGTTCTTTCTTTTTATCATTCTTTATGGCTTTTGCTTTTCTTCAAAATAGTAAAATTGAGGAAAAAAATAAACAAAACAATTAGATCAAATCCGAAAGTAGGTTGCCTACATATTATGTCGTACATAAATCAGATCTTGTGTATTTTGGGAAATATGCACAAATACCATAGAAACAGTTATTTTTACAACAAAGAACAAACAAAAAGAAAGACCAATGTAACATTAGTAGATATTTTTTTTCATAGAAGAAATAAACTAAAACAAACTCTGAGATTAAGACAAACCTTGATATTAATCATATAAAAACTGAACAACACTCTAGACCAATAAGACAACATACGTAACACCCATAATAAAAACTTTAATGTTGAAACAAAATTGAAACCGACCTACAAAGACACAACCATATACTAACATAAAACAAAGGACTCAAACAAAATCAAGGATAGGAAATGCCCCTCAAACTGGTGCACCGCGTGATGACCCTGGTTGAGATGGACTTGTCAGTGAAGTTCTCACTTTCCCATTCAAACTTTGTAACGTATACTACAATGACACTTTGATATTTGGGAGAAAGTTTATCTCTATCCCTACCTCTTGGAGAGTACACACAAAAAGGTTTTTCTATTACCCTTCCACAGTTGTAATCAAACCTGATGACTAAACTCTCAATAGCTCCACTTTAGCAGCTGTATCTTCATCCTCATTGTCTTTAACTATGTCTTCTTCCCGTATCTGCCCTCTAAGTTGGACCGGTAATGGTCTACTCATACCACAAGGTATGGATTGTAGACAAATTTCATAATTCTGAGTGCAGCTCGAATTATCCGAACCTTATACGAGGGTATCTACACCTAGCTTTATCGCGTTATGCCAGAATTGCTCATATTGCTTTCCCTTAAGGCTTGGTCCTTAAAGTACTCTACATCCCTTAGAAGATCCATTATTGGTGGTACATCTTGCAATCTACCTCTCTAACGCATCACCCTTCTTGGATTGTAAAGTTTGGTGCAGTTAAGACCTATCAAAACTAGAAGGAGTTGCATTTGAGATCCAACCAAGATATTTTTTGGACAGAGCCACATATAGGTCCAGAGAATATTGTCTTGAGTTCTTGATTTAAGAAATTTGATCCAGGTATTGATTCCCACAGGCAATGAAAATTTATCAAAGCGCAGTGCTTTTTCCTTGGCTTTCACTCGATTGGTCAAACAACGGTCGACCACATCTACTTTAATCAAGGAAGGGGCGTGCAAATGCTCCATCATCCATAATTGAAATAATAAGTTACTTCCCTAAAAAAAATTATATCCCTCCTTTTACTTCAGTCAAAGCCTTATATATTTCTGTTAGGATCATTGGTACAGTGGTAACTTTCTGCCCTTTATTGAATAAAGCCATCACGACTGATTGTAAATGAGTATTGACACATCTATCATCTAACGGGAATACTAAGATACCCAAAAGAGCCAAATAGAAAACCTCAAGATGACGTTTATCCCAAATCTTCTTAGTGGTATAAAATTTGTCCCAAAAGAAGTCAAAACTTTTTTGGGACTCGAATCTAGTGAACAAATAATCAAAGGAAATCCATGATTGTTTAAGGCACCCCAGATGCTTATTATTTTTCAATCCACAACATTGAAGAAATCTCTTGCCAGAATGATCTTGGGCAAAGATCATTTGTTGATCGATATAAGACAATTGAAACAAACGAGATATTTCTGCCAGAGTAAGAGTCAATTCACAACTTCCAAACCTAAACACCAAACTATTTTGATCCTAAAGGTCAACACAGCCTCTATTAGATTTGGATAGGGCATGATATCCAGGAGTGCTATAAGATTGCCTAAATCTTTCTTTAACTCGTGTTGTTCAGAGTAGTTGAACATGCCCCACCACTTGATTAACTTTTTGTGCACCTTGAAAACCATCAGTACTCTAGACTTTGTGGATGGATCCATCCTATAATAACACATAGGATATTAACTCAATAATTCAATAAGAGAGCACAAGATTCCCAAACCTTTGGGATTTTGATGCGGACATGTGTCGAAGGAATACACCAATTTATAACTCAAATTTAGTGAATGATACTACTAAGTGAAATCAGCCTACTTAGCTAGGACCAGCTAACAACACTAGACTAAGAGGAGAAAGACACTAGTCTAAGACTAAGATAGAGACCAAAATAAAATGATTACCAGACCTACCGAGGGTTGCCTATGTATCCCACTTCGAAGGATAAGAATCAGGTATGCGTAGTTCATCCAAATGGGACAATAAAAGATTAAATAACCAACTAAACCCTGACTTGAGAGACATGACCAAAGACGGACGATGAACAATATCGGTAAAATATTTTTGAGTTTTTGATTTGACGTTTCACATAAAACTGACATCAACAACTATGAAAGAAAAATCTTTTTGGTATTTTCATTATATGAAATGTACAAAACTTTTACCATCTTTTTTGAATTTTCTTTATAAAAATCTTCTAATATTTTTTTAAAAAATCTTTTTGAAATTTTTGAATTATGAATGATTACTAAAGGAAACAAAAGGAAAATCTTTTTAGTTTTGGAGAAATGAGTGCAAAAGGAAAAAATCTTTTTGAATTTTTGAATTGTGAGAAAACAAAAGCCATATAGAACTCTAAAAAAACTGTGAACCTTTTTTTTTGGACTCACTTTTAGTTGTTTTTCCAACATTTCCTTGCCTGCACACTTTCTTTAATTCTAGCACATGCGTTTCTCCAAATCAGTCCATCAAATGATCCTGTTACCCTCAAAGATGCAACAATTAGCACGTAGGGAAGCTTTAGAGGTGAATCTCCTACAAAGGACCAAGTAGGTCCTGCTAGGTCTCAATATAATGCAAATAAACATGACCTAAAGACTGACCTAGGCTAGAGTCCCTAACAAGGCCGTTCCGGAGAGCATATGGTCGATAATGGCTGCGATTGCTTTCCACCAACTCCATACATCCGACGGCTCTCCCTCCTAAAATAAGAGTGACTCAGCTAGAGTTCGTGTACATGACATGTACTCCAGACTTACTGTGGAAAAAATTGACTCGAGGTAATGTATATGATGCCAGGTATCAAACAGTAACACATAAAAGAAAACTGTAAACATGTAGCACATATGCATCTAACAATGATAAAACAATAACACAAACAATAGCATAAACAAAATATTTATACACCCATAGTGTCAAACTAAGTCGATACAACTCAAAAAATAAGCTCGAGTTCTGAAAATTCCCAGTAGAGTCGCCAGAGCCATCACACCCTTTTTTTGCAAAAAAAAATTGATTTTAAGTTTAAAAGGGTTTCTATTATTAAGTGACAAAAGATAAAGTTTATTTCGAAAATGATTCTTTTATATTTAAACTCAGAGCCGCCACTTGGCATAAATCGGGTGTGCCAAGTCATCTTTGGAAATTCTTTTTCAAAATAATTTTGACTCTTTAAAACAGACCCACGAATAGAGATTTCGACTAAGGAATTCTATTGACCGAGGGAAAGGTGTTAGGAACCCCTCAATCCTTCTTCATGGCATATATCGGCTAGTAGACACTATGAAGTGAATAAACCACATAAAACAAACGAACCAAACAAATAAAAATCCAAAAGTTAATGTCTAGTCCAATTTATTACAAACCAAAATAAAAATGCTAAAATTGAAATCTAAACTTTTCTATCTATCCTACACTATGCTTAACCCGATGCCTCGGTTCTTGATCATGATTGATCTTTGAGTACAAAATATCACGGGGCATTCTTCGATAATAAATATAATTTTCCTAGGGGCATTCCCCAGACAAATAGTACAATTAAGTCAAATGCGATAAGACAAACCATTCAACAAACATTTCAAATCATCCAACAATTTACAATTCCTAAATTTGCCTACCTGGCCTACCGTTTGCCTACCAATTTCAACCTATCCTGATACTATTACATTTAACAATATCAATACTTATTTTGAATTAAGCAATCATCAATGAATCAAAATAATCAATATTCACCTTTGTCAATTTTCAATTCCCACCCCACTTCATTCTCAGCCCTATGATTAATTGATTCTTATATAAAATCGACCAATCAAACCAAGATAACTATGAAAGCTTAAAAACATATTCAAACACACTACCAAATCATATGACCAAACACGTTAAGATAATAAAAGAGTGAGTTTGATATTTTATACCTCAAAGGAATTGGTTTTCATTAATCATAATGAGTTAATGAAGTCTGAACTCGAAATCCTCAAATGGAAAGCTCCAACAACGAACAAACTAAATCGGTGTTAAGAAACCGCAACCTGAGTAGATTTAAAACCAAGAATAAGACCTTAATATGAACCCTAAATCACAGATATTGACACAATTAATCGCAAAAAAAACCCCAAAATATGATATCGAAAACAAACTCACAAAGACAGACGAACCAACGAACAACTTCACCCAAATCCAAGCCAAATATGAATAAATGATGTTGTTTTAGGTCGACTTTAAGCCGGTGACATTATTTTTAGGAGGGTTTCACCGGAAACAGTATCGAACGACGATGTTAGAGTTTTTCAGTGACCAAATCGATGAATCCGGCAAGAAGCTTGCCAAATACCGGTCAAATCAACCTTATTGTTTCACCCTCTCCTTTAATTTCACTAATTTTGCCCTCTTTTCACTGATTTCTCCTACTCTTTCACTAGTTTTTCATATTTCCTTGCTGATTTTCTGTGTGTATGCATAGTGATCTGTGTGCGTGAATAATGGTATGTGTTTTCTATGGAGAAGATGAATTTGGTAAAGTGTAGTGTGTATATATCAGAGTTACTGTTTAATGTGTGTGTAAGTTGTGTGTATGAGTGTTTAAGTACATCTGTGGATGTGAGGATTTTGGAGAGTATTTTGTGTAAGTATTTTCATTTCTAGTGAATGAATCCCCAAAAAAATGGAGAGTCTGGGTGTGTATATATATTGTGAGGGTGTACTGTTCAATAAAAAAATGTGGGGTAGAGGGTAGGGGGCACGTGGGTAGGGGTAGGGTAGAAAGTTGTTATTTTTATTAGGATGAGGTGGTGAATGGTTAGGATAAGGTGAGGTGGTTGGATTTGATTGGGTGGGGTGTTGATTTGTTATGGATTTGTTGTAATTTTTGACTAGGATGAAAAATAAATAAACAAATAAATAATGAGAGATGGTTGTTTATTTTGTTCTTTCTTGGGAAAATTACTTCGTGGATGGGGTACGCGATAAGGTAATTGAGTTGAATTAATTTTCAGAGAGGGGCTAAATAACATCTCTACACATATCTGACTTACATAGATGAACTAAGGACGAGAAAGACTAAAATTAAGTCATATAATAGACAACTTACCACAATAGTCATTTTAAGCGTTTTCTCTCAATTACATAAAGAGAGTGGTGGACAAATTATTTTTTCTTTTAATGTTTTAAGGTCTAATTCCTACATCTATTTATTTTGTTGATTTTTTTTAACACAAACCACGCAGTTGTTATATTTTTAACATAGTATAAATTAAAAATAAAAAGAAAATTTGAATATTCTAATAAATGTGATAGGGTGAATGATTTTCGTTTTGTATAGACTGATAAGATTGTATCAGTTGTAAAAATAGTTTGAAAATAACAAGTCTTTTAGTCTCCAACTTGTGAAAAGCGTTTGACATAGGCTACATCAAAGATATGTTTATAAGCAATGAACTCTGGTATGCACAGCTCTAACATGTTGAATTTTTATGCAATTTTTTTTGTCACAGTTAGTTTTTGGATAATACAACTAAAATAATTAACAACACTTGATCAAAGGCCTTGATACTAACACGACAAAATATGACATCCTTATATATATATATATATATATATATATACATGTGTGAAAATGGTAATCAATTTTGAGGCACAAAAATAGTTTGATGGAGTTGAGATATAAGAGCAAACACTTCTTAATTAGTCCAGTTTAGATACTTAGATATCTGATAACGATGACATTTCTTTTAGTAAAAGACCTTTTGACCTCTTAACCATTATCTAAAACTTGGTGTGAAGTAGCTTTGTGATTACAATAAAAAATATATAAAATGATGTGTTATTTAGAAATTTATATCATTATGTATGTTAAATTTAGTTTTTTTCCTCTCTGCTTGGGATTTTCATTCAATTAACTTAAGAGTTAGCAGATTTATGATGTTAGAGACATATATATGATTTTAACTTTTTTGATCTTCAGTTTAGAAGCATGATCAATTTTGTATATCAGTTGGAAAGTGACAATATCGGTAATTCACCTAGCTCTAAGTAAGATCAGTACCTAAGTGGTGGTCTTGTTATCTTATATAACACTTGGTATAGAGATTCTGTTTTTCTAAAGATTTTGAGTAGATAAGTTATAACTCAGACAAATGATAATTGAGAAGGCTTTATTGAGGTTTTTGCTATAATAAACTGTCAGTTTGAGTCAACCAAAAAATTTTGAACTCTTACTAAATTTCATCAATTAAATTACCTTTTCAACAAAATTAGAGACATTTAATCATATGGCTAAAGAAATCTTTTATTGATAAGAAAAATACCAAAACACAAATTGGAGATTGTATTAAAATACTGATTAAATGATGATGAAAAATCTATTTTTGAACCTGAAATTTTAAACTTTGTGTTATTATGGTTGAAGATCTATGAGTTGTGGTCTTACTTTTTAGAAAGTATCTTCTCAACTTAGGCTGCATTTTTTTTTTTAAGATTCAGACGTCTGAATATGAATGCACATCTAAATAATTAAGATAATGTCTCTAGATTTGAAAACTGGATGATTAAGACTGTTTATTTTTCAACATCTGAATGTGCAAAATTTTTTTTTTGTATATATAATAAAATAAAAAATACAATTCAAATAAAAAACTAATTTTATATCAGAAAAGTATGTAATTTAATAAAAAAAATTATTATTTGATTGAAAAAAAATATTTATGTTTGTTAGTGATAGTGGAGATGGTTTATAATGGTAGTTGTTGTAACAATGATTAATGTTAGTGGTTAGTAATGTTAGTGGTGATAGTTGTGATGGTTGGTATTGTAGTGCTGCTATGATGGTGATGGTTAATAGTGGTGGTGGTGATTGTGATGTGACGTTGCTTGATGTTAGTAGTTGGAGGTGTTGATTGTGATGGCTGAAAAATGAATGCAAGATGGTTGACGATGTGTTGGTGCTAGTTGGGGATGTTGTTAGTTGTGATGGTGGAGATGGTTATTAGTAGAGATAAATTGTAGCGATGATAGTGATTGAAGTAATGCTAGATGTGGCATTACTAGTGACAATGGTGGTGTAAGCCAAAGAATATGTGGAGGTTGTGATATATTAGTGGTAGTTAGCGGTGGTGCTAGTTATGATAGATAAGTTGATCGATAGAAGGAATTGACCGATAGTGGTCGATGATGGTGGTGTTGCTGACGGCGGTGGAGGCGGTAAATATAATTAGAAAAATTAAAGGTAGTAGGTGTGGTAGTGGTTTCCAATAGTGGTTGGTAGCAATATTTATTGTCGATCGTGGTTGTGATGGTAGAGGTGGGTGGTGGTTCATAATGATGTCGGTGACAGAGCTAGTGACTGATGATTAAGAATAGAGTGGCGGTGAATATTATCCTATACCAAAATACCTCTCAGGCCTATTAAGACTTGATTCTAGATTTGAATGATTAAGACCTATTCAAACCTATTAAGAGCTAAAATCTTAATAAAAAAACAAATGCACTTAATGGTCTAAAGTTAACCATTCGGATTCAGACATCCATTAAGTGCAAACAAATGAGTATTTAGTGTCCCTATTTATAGCTCTCGAAATTAGTTATATATATTCATTAATAATGAAAAATCACACGTAAGAGAGAAACCGAGGTTGAAAACTTTTGCCATGAATACTTACTCTACAACATTGACTAGAAAGTCTTTCATCCTAAGAAGTTGTGATTGTTTTGTATCTTTTCATTCATGTGTGCCTGCTTAAGTGAGTGTTTGAGTTATATGTCTTGAAGTGCATATTAATAAGGATTGCCTGTATTTGTATTATTCATCAAGTCGCTTTATTCTACCATAGTATCATCTAATTCTATGTTGATTGAATATCCATGACACTTGTATGGACACAACATACACTTCTTCTATGATGTATGATTTGAAAATGAAATTTGTCGAACCTTTATTCCATTGATAAGTAATTTGTTGGGAATTTTGCGCTGTAAAATCTCTCAATCTTTATTCTATTGATTAACATTTTATAGCAGATTGCACTATGAAATCTCTCAACCTTTATTCTATTAATTAGTATTTTATTACAGATTTTGAACTTTCATTATACAAAAGTATATATTTATTAAATATTACCTGAGTTGCTATATTTCAAGGCTAATATTATATTACATCATTAACTTTTTCTTTGTAGGTTCTTTATTTAGAGATGAGAAAGAAATATATTTTGAAGTGGAATAGATGTGAATTCTTTATCAAAACAAAAATCACGTTGGATAGAAAAAGATAAAAAAAAAAAGACACTCAAAGAATAATCTGCAGAATCAGTTGTCTTAATTGTTGATAATCGAGGTTCAAGCTTTAAATTTAAATTTTAAATTTGATCTAGCATTGGCCAAAGAATGATTTCCATTCTCACACTTGAATTGTTGTTCCTAGACATTGAATTAACTTTGTTTTCTTTTGCTTATGTAGTGTTATCCTTATTCCAATATGATCTTTCTTATGCTTGCTACTTCGTAAAAGATGAAACTTTACTTTTTTATTTGTAAACTATGGTTGTTATGAGGTATCTATGCCAATTTAATGTTCAAATAATAGATGCAACTAAAATTAAACACAAACTAAACTATATTCGTATTCAAAATGTTGGGTCCGTGTTATGCACGGACATTCTTATCTAGTTACTACTATATAAGAGAGAATGTGAGATTTTTGGTAGTCTTCACATAAAGTTTTTTTTATCAATTTTATCCCTAATTTACGTTTTAATTACTCTACAAATTTTCATCTATTTTGTTAAATTTGAATTATATGAGCTTATTAAATGATTAAAAAGTGACATTTCACGAAAAAATGATAGTGATACCATTAAAAACTATTTATATAATCAAATTCAAAATTGATTCAAGGGTTGTTAAAATATTTATTATTCTTATCTCAAATCATCATTTTTTCCAATAAATTTATCATGGATAAGTAATTAAAGTATCTTGACATTCCTTTTCTAACTTAGTATATGTTTAATTATTAAGTACAAATTATTTTTATATATAGCTAAAGATGTTTGCAAATTGAAAATTTAATTTTAAAAAAATTTACAATTTAACTCTTCAAATATTAATGATACTAAATAATGAAAAATGAGAGTAGTTCTTTTTCACATTTTTTTATGATGATTTTTTTTTTTTTACAAAAAATAGGACTATAAGCATTTTATAGAATTTAGTACAAAATAGTTAATTTAACGTGAAATATTAAAACTTCATACACATTTAAGAGCTATCAATATAATTTTTTTAAAATGTATATTTAGGAAAAAGAAACTACTAAAGTTAAAAAAAAATTAGTAACTTTTCAATTTCTTTTGTATGATTTAATATGAAGGTACATCTACAAAAGTATTTTGTTGAATCAAGTATTTAAATTAAATTCTATCATTATTTATAAGTTAACTTTATTGATGTTATCATACAACAACTTGTAGTATCAAATATTTATTATATTACTTTGAAGGTCAGAATTTATTTATTTTTTTGTTGATAAATAGGTTAATTAATATAAGTTTAATTGAGAAAAACTTAATGAAAAATAGGTTAGACAATATAAGTTGAATTGAGAAAAAAATGATGAAGTTAATTCAACATAAGATAAAATTCGATTTGGATCATAAAGACTTTAATCTCCAAAACCACAAGTAAAATAAAAAGAAAAATAGTGTTGGTGCATGGATGTATTTGAAACTGAAAAACAATCTAAAATAAATTCTAAGAAAAAATTTATTATTTTAATTTACCAAAAAATTATTATTTGATTAATATTAAAAATATTGAGATATGTTCGTACTACCTTTACAATTAATATAGTGACACAAAAATAAAATAAAAATAAAATACAAGAATAGCAACAAGATGAAATAAGATTATAAATATAAAATTTAATATTAACTTTGAGCTCGGACTTGGCATGGGTCGAATGCGACTACTAGTAGTAGAGACAAGAATGAATGATTATTGGGAACTGAATGAATATATGAAGAGGGAACCCCAGTATATAAAGTATATCTCATATTAGCTAAGGTTTGGAGAAGAGTGGCGTCCCAAAAGTTGCAATGTAGACAATCTCTCATGATACAATCATCAGTGAAATCTGAAAACTGAAAGGGCATTGTGTTACATTTAGGATTGAAGATATTATCAAAGATGAAGCTCATATAAGCCACAAGAGTAAAAAACAACAAAATTTCCAAACAAAGCACCAAATCATCATAATATTATAATTAGGTCCTCATAAATCCAAAACATACACTGAATAGAAAATTAAGGAAAACATAAACAGTTTATGGCAATTAATACAAAAGAAAAAGAACCTAAGTACCATTTCAAAACAAACTGTCCCTAAAGACAATTTTGTTCCTAATATGAAACTTAGTAGCCTTCTGGCTTGTAGGCAATGAAACTGATGCACTGCACTTGACGAACATTGTCGAATCCGATGATTCTGACCCAGACCTGTGGGTATGCCTTCTTGGCCTCTTGGACCTCATTCAAGACTTGGGTGGCATCAGTGCACCCAAACATGGGCAACTTCCACATTGTCCAGTATCTGAGCGGATTCAGAATTTTAACTTTTAAAAAGTTCAGAATTCCTTAGCCTTCTTCATTTATACTAATTTTCAAGATCTCCCCCCACATACATCTATGATTTAGTGAAAAAAGTATGGTTCAATTGAACCAATCATTTAAACTGTGTATCTTCTTAGACCTGCCATGTTGTAGTATATTGGTGAAGTTCAGAGTTCTCTGTTTGTTTCGGAAACATGATATTTATACTAATTTTCAAGATTCTTGTACCTACATCTATGATATATAATCGCGGTTTAATTGAACCAATCATTTAAAATTTGCATATGCTACTAACCTGCCATCATAGTATCCCGGTGACATGTGGTGCTCACGGTAAACAAATCCGTGCTGCACATACGAAACAACATATTAAAGTTTTGAAAATGAATCGTATATCTGAATATAAAAATGTGCCATTCTTTGCGATAAAGTTATTGACCTCAGTCTCGAATTCCAAGCAAGGAACCCATCCCTTCTGCAAAAGGTACTCAATTTCCTTGAGCAATTGCTCATCAGACAAATCAGGAAGGTATGAGAGTGTCTCGTACTTCTTCTTGTTAATTGGTGGCCACACCTACATTCCCACAACAAAGAATTATGCATTTAGTACTGATATATGTTGCTCCAACTCATTAAAAATGTTGTTACATCCTTTTCTAATCTTCTAAAATGCATTACTTTTGAAGAGAATTTGAGCAACATAGGCAACAACTCGAGATGTATATCTACTACTGTCTATGAAAATATTCCAAAGCAAACATTGTTTAAACTAACATCAATCATCACAAAATATTCCCAAGTGTAGTGGTCCTTCCCTTCAATTTAAAATGTTAGATCTAACACATTTAGGATAAGTTCAGTGTTTTCCAACTCGACCTATGTGTATGTCACTTCGATGTCACTTCGTTTGTACCTTCTTGACTACTGCAAACTTCATTTGACTGCTGTTTTTTTTTTCTTTATAAAAGTAGAGGGGAACAAAGCATGTTACGACGATTCCCCTTCACAAAAAGAATTTCACCCCTTTCTATAATCCCTTTCGTCTCTGCTCGATCAGGGAAGGCGTATAGTCATCCTAAATTTACCGATTCTAGATTCTGAATTTGCTTCTAATTCTAAACGCAAAGGTTACATATGGGATACACTATTTTCACTTTTCCATGTGTATAATATAATCAAAGGCAAGTAATTGGATCTTTAACTTTTAGAAATTATCAGATAACCTAATAGACACTTCCTCATTCCAATTTATGTGAACGTATTTAATTGTGTACGGAGTTTACGAATAAAAGAATTACTTTTAAAATTTTTGGTAAAAGAAAAGTCATAAATATTTGTTGACTATAGAACATCTCGTTAAGAATAAAATGGAATGTCCAGACTTGACTTGTTACAACTAAATATAAAAATGAGTCCTTTTTTCGGGACTAATCACCTCAAAATAAATACTAGCGTCACATAAATTGGGTTAGAGGTAATAACTAACATATATTTCTTAGTCTCAATTTAAGTGACACTCTTATTTTGGCGTCTCAAACATGTCGCATAAAGTGTCAACGAAGGAAGCAAGCATGTATCAACATGTAATGACTAATACTAGCAAAACATAAAATAGGACATATTCCTTGTTACGACGCCCTAAGAAATATTCTTTAGAATGTCAATATATATCGATCAATTCGAGGAGTTACCTGCATGCACTGAACTCTTCCACCATTGCTAGCAATTGAAGTGATATCAAGATTTTGCTTCCTTGAGACAGGGAAGGAAACAGCAGATTTGAGACCAGTGAATGGTGCAACCATGTTGCTAGCAACATTGGTGCGTGTAGCAACAACTGCAGAGGACATAACAGAAGAAGCCATTGCTTAAATTAACTAGAAGAATTTCTTCTTCTTGTTATCACTTTTTTTTCTTTAATGAACTTCAATTTGAACCTTTTGTTGCCCACTATCCTTTGAATAATGATAAGGTTACTCATATTTCACAATAACTAACGGTTAAAAACCAATATAAGACTCATCTTGGATCAAGATTTTGCTTCCTTGAGACAGGGAAGGAAACAGCAGATTTGAGACCAGTGAATGGTGCAACCATGTTGCTAGCAACATTGGTGCGTGTAGCAACAGCTGCAGAGGACATAACAGAAGAAGCCATTGCTTAAATTAACTAGAAGAATTTCTTCTTCTTGTTATCACTTTTTTTTCTTTAATAAACTTCAATTTGAACCTTTTGTTGCCCACTATCCTTTGTATAATGATAAGGTTACTCATATTTCACAATAACTAACGGTTAAAAACCAATATAAGACTCATCTTGGAGGAAAGGTAAGCCATTGGATTTTGTGGTTCTTGATTTATCAATAACTTAATATCTACATACTGAAAGGTTGGAATTTCATTTTTTATTCTTCATTTAAGTCACCACAGAAGGCGACGCGTGTAAGCACCTCGTTAATCTTACCTCATCCTAGATTGGGGTAGGAATGGATATGAATGTGTGATTGAGATTTGTTTTAAAAAAAAAAAATTGAGTCCTACTTGGACTTAGCCTTATGTTTTAGACGGTGGGGTGCGGGGTGGGGGTCAACTAATCATGATGTAGTAGTTCAAACTTCAAAGTAAATTGATAGCTAGAGTACTGTTTTGTTTGCTTATATTGTCCATAACTTTATGCAATAACGTAATTCCTTGACTACTTGGAATATTTTCTCACTGCCCCAAATTTTTCACCAGTACAAAATCTCCTCTTTTCATGAATTGATAAGTGACTCTTCTCTCTTTGCGATCAATTCTTTATTAATAGTACTAATGTACTATTATCGTTTCAATGTACTCAATAATTTAGGAGTGTCAAAGGTAAGGCCGAACGATGTTTTATAAAAGAACCCCTCTTAATGTACTACAAGGATAGTTTCCCCTCGTCATGTTCTACTTCTAGGAAATTACATGCCATAAGCTCGTGGGTAACTTTAGATTTTTTATTGCAATAAGAAAAGTTTTTTGAAAACTAGTCTTCCTTCCCTTTTAAGTATTATACAAGTATAATTTTGCCCTTCTATACTATAAATATATTTTTAAACTTTTCATTCTCATTTGTCTATTAAATTCTATTTTTTTATTATTTTTACTTTTTTGATTTTTTTTCTTTAATTTTATTTTCATGTTTTAATTTATTTGTCTCAACCTTTATTTTTTTTCCTCAAACATTATCTATTTGTTTATTTTTTTTTAAATTTATTTGTCTTTAACCTTTATTTTTAATTTTTATTATCTCTCTTTTTTTCCTGAATTTTCTCAAATACCCCCTATACCTCAAATATTTTAAATCTTTTCATACTCATTTGTGTCTTATGTTCTATTTTTCTTTAATTATTTTTACTTTTTTTTCTTTAATTTTATTTTCATGTTTAATTTATCTGTTTCAACCTTTATTTTTTTCCTTTTTTTTTTTGTTTTCAAGCATTATCTATTCTTTCCTTTTTAGTATAGTACAAGTACAATTTTGTCCTCTACACCTCAAATATTTTTTAACTTTTCGTACTCATTTGTTTCTCGAATTCTATTTTTATTTTTATTATTTTCACTTTTTTATTTTTTTTCTTTAATTTTATTTTCACGTTTTAATTCATTTGTTTCAACCTTAATTTTTTTCTCATTTTTATTTTTTTCTCAAACATTATCTATTTCTTCATTTTTTTTTAATTCATTTGTCTCAACCTTTATTTTTCTTTTATTTTTGGTTTTTATCATTCCTCCTTTTTTTCCTTCATTTTTCTCAAACTTTATTTTTATTTTTCCCTCTCATTTTAATTTTTCTCAATTTTTTTAATTTTTTGCTTTTTTCTTAATCTTTATTTTCTTCTTGCTTTTTTTCTTAATCTTTTTTTTCTTTCTCTATTTTGTTTGATCGCCTTTTTTTCTCAACTTCTATTTTATTTTGCTAATAAATAAAAATTTGAATAATCCGCAAAGAGATCTTCTTTTTTTGACATCAAAGCAAATTTAAGGGCATGAAAATATAACGTGGTAGAGTTAACTCTTTCCCACGAGGCATAATTTGTTGTTTGAAAGTTCTTGAGCTAAGTCTTGCCTCTAAGGCAATAGTTGTAGAACATCGTATAAATGAAAACATAACGTGGTAACATCAATTATTGCCCGTAGGGCATAATTTGTAGTTTGAAAGTCCTTAATCCAAGTCTTGCCTCTAAAGCAATAGTTGTAAAACACCTTATAAATGAAAATATAACATCGTAGAGTTAACTCTTGGCCGTGGGGCATAATTTATTGTTTGAAAGTTCTTGAGCTAAGTCTTTCCTCTAAGACAATAGTTGTAGAACATCTTATAAATGAAAACATAATGTGGTAGAGTCAACTCTTGCCCGTGGGACATAATTTGTAGTTTGAAAGTCCTTGAGTCAAGTCTTGCCTCTAAGGCAATAGTTGTAGAACATCTCATAAATGAAAACACAATGTGGTAAAGTTAACTCTTGCCCATGGGACATAATTTGTAGTTTGAAAGTCCTCGAGATAAGTGTTGCCTCTAAGGCAATAGTTGTAAAACATCGTATAAATGAAAACATAAAGTGATAGAGTCAACTCTTGCCCGTGAGGCATAATTTGTTGATCGAAAGTCCTTCAGCTAAGTTTTGCCTCTAAGGCAATAGTTGTAGAACATCTCATAAATGAAAACATAATGTGGTAGAGTCAACTCTTGCCCGTAGGGGATAATTTGTCGTTTGAAAGTCCTTAAGCTAAGTCTTGCCTCTAAGGAAATAATTGTAGAACATCTTATAAATGAAAACATAACGTGGTGGAGTCAACTCTTGCCCGTGGGGCATAATTTATTGTTCGAAAGTCCTTGAGCTAAGTCTTGCCTCTAAGATAATAGTTGTAGAATATCTCATAAATGAAAACATAACGTGATAGAGTCAAATCTTACCCGTAGGGCATAATTTGTAGTTTGAAAGTCCTTGAGCTAAGTCTTGCCTCTAAGGCAATAGTTGTAGAACATCTCATAAATAAAAACATAATATGGTAAAGTCAACTCTTGCCCGTGGGGCATAATTTGTTGTTTGAAAGTCCTTGAGCTAAGTCTTGCCTCTAAGACAATAGTTATAGAACATCTCATAAATAAAAACATAACGTGGTAGAGTCAACTTTTTCCCGTGGGGCATAATTTATTGTTTGAAAGTCCTTAAGCTAAGTCTTGTCTCTAAGGCAATAGTTGTAGAACATCTCATAAATGAAAATATAACGTGGTAGAGTCAACTCTTGCCTGTGGGGCATGATTTATTCTTTGAAAGTCCTCGAGCTAAGTCTTGCCTTTAAGACAATAATTGTAGAACATCTCATAATTGAAAACATAACATGGTAGAGTCAACTCTTCCCCGGGGGGGCATAGTTTATAGTTTGAAAGTCCTTGAGCTAAGTCCTTCCTCTAAGGCAATAGTTGTAGAATATCTCATAAATAAAAATATTACGTGGTAGAGTCAACTCTTGCCCGTGGGGTATAATTTATTGTTTGAAAGTCCCTAAGCTAAATCTTGCCTCTAAGATAAGAGCTATAAAACATCTCATAAATCAAAATACAATGTGGTAGTGTCAACTCTTGCCTATGAAACATAACTTCTTGTTTGAAAGTCATAAGTTTTACCTCTATAATGTAGTAGTGTCAACTCTTGCCCATGAAACGTGACTTGTTGTTCGAAATTCTTAAGTCTTGCCATAATAATGTGATAGTGTCAACTCTTGCTCATGAGATGTAACTTGAATGGAAGAAATCGAAGAAAAAGAACAAAAATTATAAAAATTGCGAAAAAAGAATAAATGAAAAAAAAATTAAAAAAATTTAAAAAATTAAAATCAAAGAAATTGTAGAAGTTGAGAGAAGGTTGATACAAATAAAAAAATATTAAATAAAAATAAAGGTCGAGATTTTTTTTAAAAAAATAAAGAAAAAATAAAAATCAAAGAAAAATATTTTTTTATATAAAAGTAGACGTTGAGAGGTGTAAAGAAAAAAAAATAAGGATTGAGAAAAACTAAAAAGGACCAAAAAAAAAGAGGAAAGAAAAATAAAAAAATCAAAATAATATAAAATAGAAAAGAAAAAAAGTAAGGTTTGAGAAAAATTAAAAATAAAAAGAGTAAAGAAAAAATAAAAATCAAAGTAGAATTAAAAAGAAAAAAATAAAAGTTGAAAGTTATAAATATAGAGTTTTTATCCATTATGAAGACCATTTATATAATTTACTCCATTGATCGGGTGTAATTTTGTAGGAGGATGGAGTGGTGGTGAAGCTGGAATCGCAGGTCATTCAGAAGAGGGAGAGTTTCAAGTATCTGGGGTCTATGATTCAAGGCAATGGCGAGATTGTCGAGGATGTCACACATCGTATTGGGGCAGGGTGGTTGAAATGGAGGCTCGCTTTGGAAGTCTTATGTGATAAGAAGGTGCCCCCAAAGCTTAAAGGTAATTTCTCCAGAGTGGTAGTTCGGCAGGCTATGGTGTATGGAGTGGAATGTTGGCTAGTTAAGAACTCCCACATCCAAAGGTTGAAGGTGGCGGAGATGCGAATATTGCGATGGATGTGTGGACTTACCAGGAAAGTTAGGGTGATGAATCAGATTATTCGAGAGAAGGTGAGAGTTGCTTTAGTGGAGGATAAAATACTCTAAGTGAGGTTACGTTAGTTTGGGCATGTGATGAGGAGGGGCTTGGATACTCCAGTGCGAAGGTGTGTGACACTATCTATGGATGGTTTTAGATAGGGTAGAGGTAGACTAAAAAAATATTGGAGGGAAGTGATTAGGAATGATATGGAGCAGTTGCAACTTACGAAGGTCATAACCCTTGATAGGAAGGTATGGAGGATGCAAATAAGGGTAGAGGGTAAGGGGGTGGGAGTGTGTCGGTAACAATAAGAAAGCGTTCTTTTGTGTCTGCAGTTTTTATTGGTGGTACTGTATGATGTCTATGATTTCGGTTAGACAGTTCTTATTTTTGTCTTGTGGTTGTAGTATTATCTTGTTGGTAGCAGTGTTAGTTTATTTTGCACTTAGCTTTTGTGTTGGTTATACTGGTATCGATTCTAAGTCGGGGGTCTATCAAAAACAGCCTTTCTACTTCACCTGAGGTAGTGGTATGGTCTGTGTACACTCTACCCTTCCCAAACCCCACTATGTGGGAATAAACTGGGTATGTTGTTGTTGTTGTTGTTGTTGTTGTTGTAATCGGGGGTAATTTCATTCAAAAAATATTAGTTAATAGGTAAAGGTTTTTTTGAGAAAACCTTTTTATTTGGAGCTAAAATTTGAAAGTCACTCCAATTTGGGTCTATTTTTTAGATTCACCCGTTGTTGCCCCTCTTAGGGGGTATTTGGTAGCATGTATTAAAAAAAGCAATGCATGCATTAGTTTTGTATATTATTAGTATCTTGTTTAATATATTTTTTAATTTGTGTATAACTAATGTACTTTATTGTATATTGAAGTGTATATTACTAATACCTCAAAATCCAAGGTACTAGTAATGCAATGGATTTTAATGCATGCATTAATAGATTAAAAAAATCATTTCCCCCTTAAAGCCGTTTCCACATCATTTCCACCATATTTGTGGAGTGTATTTCATAAATGATTTTTTTTATAAAATATATGCAATACATGTTATTTTTAATACACTAAACCAAACACCGCATAAGAAAAATGTCAAAATAATCAATGCAAACATAATTAATACCTTACTAACGAAAGCATTATTAATATATTGTAGTTTATATTATTTTTATACACCCAACCAAATGACCCCTTAGTATACAGGGTTATTGCCCCATCTTATGTAATGTTAGTGTTGTTTTGCCTCTCTTATAATGAGAGTAAATTTCAAGCTTCTCTCTCATCTCTCTATTGCAAGCAAGTCCACAAACTCAAATAGTAAAAGCTTTCGCCCAGATAATAAAATTTCCAAATTAAATCTGTAAAAGCTATCACCATAACATCCAGTACCCTAACTCAAATCATTAAGGTTCTCATAAGAGCCTTATGTCCAAAAATGAGGTCAAGACATCCTCCTGATAAGCATTGAATAAAATGAAAGGACCTTCTGTAATCTGTAGACATCAAAATTTTATGGGATTTTACAAGACGAGTCATTTTGTTAGATTTCTTGAAAGCTGCTCTACCCTAAATCCTAGCTGAGAGGCTACTCTATCCTTATACTCTAAATCATGTTGATTTAAAAGGTAACATATTTCCTTGAAGAGTAATCTTGGAAATCTCATAGGATATTCACAAATAGATAGGCATCAAGTACTGCCTTTCTCAATGTCCACCCAATGTTCCTTGTTGTCAAGTATATCACAAGGTCCGAATAATTATACGTTTGAGAAATATACTACTAACAAAGATCAAATTACACAAACAATCAAGGGAACAACATAATTGTAACCACATAGTTTATCAATAAAATTATGTTTCATCAGATATATTTTATGATTACATTTATTGCTATATATATCACAAAAAAATGTTACAAAAAAATTGGCTGGAAACAAATCTTCCCTTAAACCTTTCTCTCACAAATCAAATCTGCAAATCTAAAGTCACAAAATCGCATGGATTAAAGTTTCATTTTTATAGATACTTTATGCAAGACCCAGTAAAAATTTTGATCATTTTATTTTTGACCCTCCCATGTGTGTAACATTAATTTTTTATTTGAATTATGTTAAGGGGTGTTAAAAGGGTGTTTTGAAAAAGTTTTAAAATATTTGGAAGGAGTTTGGGGTTATTTTGGGACTCTGAGGCAGTGGGGGTCTGCGCTAATGTCATGCCACACCACTTAGATTCTGCGATAAGAGAGTGGCATGCTGGCTACCCTACACAATAGCGGCGTGCCATGCTGCTATGTTAATTTCATCCAGTTTTTTTTCACTTGGATTGAGGGGATTTTTGGTCCTTTACCCCTTAAACTACTTTAAACACCAAATTGACTCTTTTCCATTTAGTTATCAAGATAAAAATATTATTATTTCCCTCTTTAGCTACCAAACCAAGAAAGTTCAAGGGCTTTACAAGAAATTCACCATTCAGGCTCTAAACTTTGAATTCTCTTTAATTTCTTCTATATTTCAGGCATGTTTCTCTTTTCTTAACTTGAATTTTACATTGTGGCATCAATTTATTAAATATTCATGTGATTTATATTGATGAGTTTGAAATTGAATTGAGGGTTTTGGTTGTTATTACTTGAATTACTTTTTCATGTTTTAAATGGATTATTCATGCTTTAATTGATGATTTTGGGACTGAATTGGTGCATTGTGATTATGGTTAAAATGGGTGATGTTGTGTCTCTACGCACACGCAAGTTTACATGATCGTGCAAGTAATATAATGACTTAGACAGTCAGATATCGTTCCCTCGAGGATCAACAAACTAGAAATTTATTCAATCTTTAGTTCAGGACAACTTAGTATTAATTGTTTGATGGTATCAAGATTAATTTGATTCTGTAAATAAAATGTAAATTACTAAACAAGAAATACTTAATTATAACTAGAGCAAAGCAAGTAATGGTTGTAATCAATGATGAGGACGATTCCAGGGTTTAGGTATTGTGAATAGTCATACAATTCTCTATTCTTATCATAGTATAATTGGTTATCGTGTTGCTGGTTCGCAAGGGTTATGCCACGATCTTGGTCTCCAGATCTCAAATCTTCTATCTATTGAATGTTGTAACAACAACTCCCACAGAGTTACAACAAACCTTCTAGATTCATGAAGTTGTCTTCTTGCAAGTGAACCAAGCAAGGCTTCTAGGTATATCCCTATCCTAGATGCTAATTCAAATTCCTTATTTTATAAAAGAATCAGAACCTTGCTCCCTAATTTCTTCGTTCTATCCTATGATTCTCCTCCCGGATTCACATAGAAATATAAATTTATTCTAATGGTGGCCAATCATTAAAATAGTAAGCTCAAGAAATTAAGAACAACCCAGATTATACTCCAAAAAGAAACTATGAATAAGACTATTAAAGAGTAATCATGTTCTTAGCCTCAACCCCAGAAATATGGTATTTAGCTACTCATGTTTGAATTCATCATCCAAAATAAGTAATAAATCGTACC
This sequence comes from Capsicum annuum, assembly GCF_002878395.1. Classification (NCBI taxonomy): domain Eukaryota; kingdom Viridiplantae; phylum Streptophyta; class Magnoliopsida; order Solanales; family Solanaceae; genus Capsicum; species Capsicum annuum. The sequence continues at coordinate 108,026,248 of NC_061114.1, forward strand.
CAAAACAAAACTTGAAGTAAAGAAATTTAAAAGAATGATTTAGAACCCTAAAAGAGAAAATTTTTTGCTTTTCCTCCGCTGCTCTACTTGACAAAAAGTCCCCCACATTATCTTGGATTTTTCCTTTTATAGCGGGGATAAAACACTTAAAATATTTCCGATTTGTCCACATAGCACATCGTGCCATGACTTCGATTGATATTTTCCATTGAAATATAGGAAATCGCGGAGCTCAAATATCCCCTGATAACTGTAAAATGCACCCTCACCGCGACACGCCACTATCGCGGTGAGCCACTACATTGGGACAATTGTGAAATAGTCATCCTCTGCGATGAGCTAAGCCTTTAGATCGCCAAATCTGGTAAATGAAACTACTCCACGACTCGGTAGTTTCGCAAACCTTCACTGGAATTTAACTATTGCTATTTTGTTGATCCCCGCGACGCGGAGTGTCTTCAATGAGGATTCCTACTTTCCAGCTTCCATTTTTCAGCTTAATTTCACTCCCTTGCATTCCTTCACTACTTCCATATCCTCGTTGTATCCAATTATGCATAATTCTTCATGATTTTGAACCTGAAAGTACTAATCATATCCAATAGGCAAGAAACGGAATAAAAGCTGAATTATACTTAAAAACTCATCCAAAAGTTCTTGAACCAAGTCTAAATCTGGGTGCATATTGGTGCTTTGAACATATAAATCTGCTCAAGATCACTACCCCACACTTAAAACCTTGTTCGTCCTCGAACACATAAATTCAAAAACATAATTACTTCCTCTTTACATCACAATGTCAAAGTTATGTTGCAATGGATACTTACACTTTGTAATAACGTATTCTTACATCATCTTGTCAAAACAGTTCCAAGCTCATGAGACAATTTAGTACAAATTCTTCTATCTTCAATAATGAATTTCTAACATGTTGGCAAACTTAATTAAAGAAACACAATAAGTAATCTGGCTTTCATCCGCCTGCATCCTAAATCAAGGAAATTTCCCTAATATTAACTCACAATGATATCTATGTAACAATAGGGGAGTATCAAATCAAATCACTCGCTCTTAACAAAGAATTCGTACATGCTAGTGAACGAACCATAAGCATGCCTTTAGTATCCTACTCCACTAATATTCGGATGTTTGGGTGAAGGATCAACTAGGTTTTTTTTGGGTTGTAATAAAGGCTTAAGGACAGGTAGGTACTATTTAAAGAAATGGTGACTATTTCTCCCAAGCATTTTAGTACAAAAATTATCAATTAACTCTGTTTCCCAACCCCCAATTTATCATTCTATTTCTCCCCATTCTTTCATTTATCAACACCTTTTCCAATTAGCTTATTTTCTCAAACTAGGTGAGGAGTATTAGTCATTCCTTCCACATACTTTTTTTATATATATGTTACACACCCCTATTATAGCCACTCTTAACTCAAGAGAAAAACCTTCATTAAGGTGCACATTATCCAACTGGACCAGGGCCTAAACAGGTTCATTGTAACACTTCTCTTTACTAACTCTCAAATTAATCCAGCATCAGCAATCATCAATAACAACTGCTTTAGGGGCATCAGTTGATTACCTCATCTCCACCTCATTTTCGTTCATAATCTTCTCTCAGTCTTATATTAAAAACGCTTAGGAGCTTATTTGGATTAAATTACGGTTTAGCAAAAGAAAGGATAAGGTTTTATAACAGGCTACAAAAGAAAAAGGCTAAAGGCTCAACGGGGATAACTAAGACTATGCACCAAGGGAGGTCTATTTAAGTTAGAAACAAGGCTGTCAAAGAAATGCCTACATCACCTCCTACACCCAACACCCTTTATTTCGCTTTGTAGAGACACCGGGCAGGTTCTAGTCATTTCTATTCATGTAGAATATATACAAATCCTTACACTCGCATTGCATGTACGGAATCAGCCAAAGGTTCCCAATCATGTTATTTATTGAATTCAAAATTAAGCCAACACATCGAATTTCATTTATCGAGATTAAATCATCAGTACTTAAAATAAATACACTCTTTTGCTTATTGCTACTAGAATTAGTTGCAATTACTGCAAAGATGGCCCATTTCACACACTCCTCTAAGATAGTGATTAGGTTCTCCTAAATTTCTTTACTTCATACGACCACTCCCCTTAAGATGGTCGTCATCCATCTATCATAGGGGATGGCAACTAACTATGACTGTTTATTTCTAATTACCAAAGAGGGCAAAGGAAAATGTGACTAGTTGAAACTAAACTTGCCAATGAAGGTGAAAATAACAATAGAATAATACTTTAATCTGAAGCAATATGCTTTAAATGCCAAAGAGGGCAAATTGCAATCCACAAAGTCAAAGTTACTAATTATTACAAACCAACGTTTCGAATAGCTAGTACTTGCAAACACATCAAAATAGAAAAAAATATAAAATTGTTCAGCCATATAAAAAAATGAAGATAAAGTAGAATACAAACCCACCACTCCACACTTAAAATAAAGCACTGTCCCAGTGCTTCCAATTAAGCTTATGGTAAGGTGGCAGTATACTTCCTAATCACTCAAACGGGACTATAACAGCTATGTCTTCAGGAGCCACGTCCACATCATCGCCATCATCATCAACTCTATGATCATCAGATTGCTCCTCTTCATTGGACTCTATGTCGGAATCCCTATACTTGTGTTCTTCATCAGTGGGTACATCATCATCAACCGGCTCGACAAAATTTGGGCCAATCCTTAATATGGTCCTAGCATGGTGACCAAGTGGATAGTCAAGCTCTACAACATAGAGTTCCTCTGGTGTAGCTGGTCTGCTTCTTGTCCTAGTCATCATCATCATGAGACTATACAGCCAACCCAGCACCTCATCAGTCCTCGTTTGTCGCTCTATCATGGTCAGAATTAGGCCAGATACCCTAAATGTGCTTTTTGCAGTAGTTATATCCATAGAATGAGTGATTACCTCAGGCTTATAATCCAACTCCTCTTCATCCACCTTATGCCTTCTTAAAAATCTAGTCACCAAACCTCCAAATCTAAAGCTATGACTCACCTGGGTACGTGCCTTCTTTATAGCAGAAAAAATTATAGTCCCCACATTTACCTGCACATCAGAACACATTAGGGCATAAATCAAACATACCCTATCCCTTGTCACCTCAGTCATATGCTTGCCTTGAATCAAGCATGCCTACACAATACGACCCTACATTCTTGCTTTCTTGTTCATCTGAGCGTAGGGGAAGGAAAAATGCAAACCTGTAACATGATGCCTTGTCCAATGGGCTGAAGATCGCTGACAACACAACAAATGTCTAATGTGTACATATGGAGGAGAAATAATAAAATGCCTCAAGAAATTTGGGTTTGTTTCTGGTATACCCAACAGATCATTAACATCAGCAGTTGTGAATCAAATCACTTTCCCTCGAACCTTCAACAAATGTTCAAGATGACTAGGGTCCTAATTGGTATAAAACTCTCTAACAAGGTACAAATTATACTCAGTCGGCTGATGGAAATAAAATTCAAATTGAGTTCCTCGATTCTCCGTACCATAGATGGACACTCTCTCACTAAGCTAGCACGATCAATATAGACCTCCGAAATATACTTAGCATCAGTATGTATAGTATATCACTGCTTCCCATCCTTTCGTACAGCCTTGAAGCCAAATTTTTGAACCTGCCCCCGCTGAAGTGGAGAGGCCCTAGGCACCCTAGTTAATTGCCCTTCAAATAGTCTGCTTCTCTTCCTAGAAGAGGCAGAAGATCTTGCCTTTGCCTTGCCCTTTTTTGGTTGTGGTTCCATTATGCCTGCAATTCAGAAAATACAACACACATTTGAGTAATTTAAACTTGAGACTAGCTAAACTGAGTGTGCATTACAGGTGACTTTGCACCCCACACTTAGTTGTTTTCCAAACACCCATGTTAACATCCAAGGTACTCAAACTTACCTTTGGGTAGGCCTTATTATCACTTATATAGAAATCATATTACTCTGCGGGACACATTATCTTTTGTCATTTCCTCAGCACACAACACTGTCCCATCTATTCCCACCTAATTACTCACTAACAGGCTATAAACGAGATCATGTCACTACAGCCCCACACAACAAAGAATTATTTTCCTCGACTTTAACTAAATGGACTAACATCAGACAAAAATAATGCATGCACAATGGAATTGAAATTAACCCTACTAAATCAACACAATTTCATCCGGAATGAAATTTCCCCCAACTTTCTAAACCTTCTTGCTCCACCCATCTAACTACAATACCCTTACATTCTTTGACCTTACAACTATCATATGAAAAACACTTTTCCAAAATACCAACGGCATATACCCATACAAGTTTCATCACATCAATTTTGAATAATGACGACCAAATTAAGAGGTTACAATAATGGCAAGACAATATATCATAGGCAATGCTAAAATTCACAACTACTATGAGAGAGAAAAAACAAGATTATGCCTCAATACACTATCAATCATCACAATACACAAAAAGAAGGGTAATAAATAAAATCAATTCTTAAAGCACATACCTCAAAAAGTGAGAGAAGGATGAAAGAAAGTGAAAAATTGTAGAAGTTTATCGGAGAGGGAGTGAGAGGGCGGCGCTGATGTTGAAATAAGAGGGTTTAGGGTTTTTAAGGGTATATTTATAGAGGGGAGGGTCGGGTTAGGTTTAATGAAATGTTTATCTCTGATTTTAGCCCACTCCGCGATGCGGTAGGATCACGTAGACCTACTGGATAATGCCAATTTCAATTTAACTACCCATCGCTACGCGGTAGTTTTCATGTTTAGTCACTGTAAATTGACAATTGTCAATTTTTCAAGTTATGCGTCACGATGAAAATCAAGACGGCTAGTGGAATTTGACAATTCTACATTTGCACTTCTCCGAGTTGCGATGGAAATTGCGTATCCTTACTTGAATTTGACAATTGCCAAAATACCTAGTTTCGCATCGCGCCATGCTTCAAAATTAGATTTCTTATGTCATTCTCACTCTTTTCTTACCTGAGAAAATCCCCTCTTACACATATCATTTTGCAAACTTGATTGCTTTCCTCAAATGTGATAATCTCCTCATTTCACTTTGAAATTCCAAGCAATCTAAAAAAAAAACAACAAAAATTATATGTAAAAGTGGGTTGCTTCCCACTCAGCACCTTAGTTTTGGTCATGACACGACTCATTTTTTTGTATTTTTCTTTTCTGTTTGATTTTACAAGCCAAAAATTAAACTACCTATTACAATATATGTGTGGGTTGCCTCCCACATAGCGCCTTATTTTACGTTGTGGCATGACTCAGCTCGTCATCACTCATTAGTAAAAGTGATAGATTCCTTGTGCTTGTCCGGATTATCCGCCCAATAATGCTTTACATACTGTCCATTCACAAGGAACTTCTACGTCTTCCATTTATTCCAAACTCCATAGCTCCATGGGATGTCATGCATACTACCTCAAAAGATCCAAACCATTTCAATCGTAATTTACCTGGAAACAACTTAAGCCGTGAATTAAACAACCACAAAAGTTGGCCGAGTTCAAATTCCCTAACTTGAATTTGCTTGTCATGCCATCTTTTGGTCTTCTCCTTGTAAAGCTTAGCATTTTCATAGGCGTGGAGTGTAAACTCATCAAGCTCATTCAGTTTCAATAACCTTCTTTCTCCCACGACAGTCATCTCAAAATTCATCTTTTTCACAGGCCAATATGCTTGGTGTTCCAACTCTACAGGAAGATGACATGCCTTAACATACATTAAGCGATATGGAGATGTCCTAATGGGCATTTTGTACGCTGTTTGATATGCCCAAAGTGTATCATCCAACTTATACGCCTAATCTTTTCTCTGCCCATTCACGGTCTTCTGAAGTATTTGCTTAATCTCCCGATTGGATACCTCTACTTGTCCACTCGTTTGAGGATGGTATGTAGTTGCAAACTTGTACCGAACACCATATTTATCAAGAAGATTCTTAAACTAGTTGTTGATAAAGTGTGTACCTCCATCACTAATTATTGCTCTTGGCGTACCAAATCTGGAAAATACATTCTTCTTCACAAACTTCAGCATCACTTTTGCATCATTAGTCAGACTCACCATAGCTTCCACCCATTTAGAGACATAGTCAACTGCAACACAAATGTACAAATTACCTTTTGAAGGTGGGAAGGGGCATCTCATGACGCCTAGATATAGTACCCAACCTTTGACATTGATAATAACTTTTTACAAACACCACTACATATTTAAACAGAGTCAGCCAGAAAAAGCCTGATTGCAATACTTTCCTCACAGTCCTTTCACCCCCATGATGTCCACCATATGGAGATGAGTGGCAATCTTGTAACACCTTTGAAAATTCAGCCTCTGGGATACACCTACAAATCACTCCATCTGGGCCCTGCTTGAAAAGGTACGGTTCATCCCAAATGTAAGCACAAGAATCATGGAGTAATTTCTTCCTTTGATGTGAGGTGGTTTTGAGAAGATAAACCCCACAAACTATTAGGTTTTCAATGTCAGCATACCGTAGGAACTCAACTGCTTCTAATAACAACAACTTCTTATCAGGAAAGTCTTCCTTGATACTCTGAAAGTCATCCACAATATGGTCTTGATTTTCCATCCTTGACAAGTGATCAGCAACTTGATTTTTAGTTCCTTTTCTATCACACACCTCAAGATCAAATTCTTGAAGTAGCAGAATCCACCTAATAAGTCGTGGCTTTGCATCCTTTTTATTCATAAGATACTTAATAACAGCATGGTCTGTATGAACAATGACCTTGGTACCAATTAATTAAGATCGAAACTTATCGAATTCATATACCACAACCAATATCTCTTTCACTGTAACTATGTAGTTAACTTGAGCATCATTCAATACCTTGCTAACATAGTAGATCAATCAAAATATCTTCTCTTTTCTCTAGCCCAACACTGCTCCCACTGCAATATCACTAGAATCATACATTAGCTCAAAAGGTAACTCCTAATCTGGTGCGATCAAAAGAGGTGCTTCCGTCAACTTCTTTTTAAGCTTTTCAAAAGCTTCATGGCAATTAGCTCCAAACTCGAACTTAGCTTATTTCTCTAATAATTTGAACATGGGACTTGTAATCTTTGAGAAATATTAAATGAATCATCTATAGAACCTAGTATGTCCTAAAAAGCTTTGCACGTCTTTGACTGTAACTGGATGAGGCAACTTTTCAATCACTTCAGCGTTTGCTTTGTCAACTTCCAGCCCTTTGCATGATACTTTATGGCCTAAAACAATTCCTTATTTAACCATAAAATGGCACTTTTCCCAATTCAACACCAAGTTTGTTTCTTCGCATCGAGCTAGAACTTTATCAAAATTTTGCAAATATTTTTTAAATGAATTCCCATACACAGAGAAATCATCCATAAATACCTCTAAAAATTCCTTCACCATGACCGAGAATATCGCCATCATACACCTTTGAAATGTAGCAGGTGTATTGCATAAGCCAACGGGCATGCGTCTTAAAGCATATGTACCGTATGGATAAGTGAACGTGGTCTTTTCTTGGTCTTCCGTTGCTATGCTTATCTGATTATAGCCAGAGTACCCATCGAAAAAACAATAATACTCTTTCCCTACCAATCTATCTAGAATTTGATCAATGAAGGGAATTGGCTAGTGATATTTACAAGTTGCTTCATTTAACATCCGATAATCTATACATATTCTCCAACCGGTCACTATATGTGTGGGAACCAATTCATTATCATCATTTGTTACTATTGTCATTCCTCCTTTCTTTGGTACAAAGTGTTCCGAAATCACTCATTTGCTATAAGAAATTAGGTAGACAATACCACTATCTAACCACTTGATCACTTCTTTCCGGACCACCTCCTTCATCACAGGATTTAACCTTCTTTGTTGCTGCACTCTAGGTTTGTACCCTTCTTCCATGTAAATATTATGCGTGCAAAATGCTGGATTAATTCCTAAAATATCAGACATCTGTCAGCCAATCGCCTTTCTTCTCTTTTTAAGTACTGCTACAGCTTCCTTTACTTGTATATCGGATAATCTTGCAGTCAAAATAACAGGCAAGGTATATTGATCACCAAGAAAAACATATTATAAGTGAGGAAGAAGAACCTTAAACTCCAAGTTAGGAGCTTCTTCAACTGAAGGCCTGGGTGGTGGACCAATTAGTCTATTTAAAGGCTCGATCATCACTTTATTTGTCTCAATTAAAGCCAAATTCATAACCTGGACCAATTCCAATTCTTTTGAATCCCCATGCAGATCATAATCCATCAAAGCTCGCTCTAATGGATCATCAGACAAAAGCAACTGCCACTCCGAAGCAAGATCAATAATCGATATTGAGGAAAACTCCTCATATATGGCTGGAAATTTCAATTCTCTATACACATTAAAAACCTTTACTTTATTGTGTGCTCACATTGTCATTTTTCCAGCTGCCACATCAATGAGTGACTGCCCTATTGCTAAAAAGAGTCATCCCAAAATAAATGGAACAACTGGATCAGCCTCAAAGTCAAGAATCACAAAATCCACAAGAAAGATTAAAGATCCCACTTGCACCCGTACATCTTCAATAATACCATCTGGTCTAGCAAGTGACTTGTCTACCAATTGCAACACAATAGTCGTGGGTTTGGGGCTTCCAAGACCCATCTTCCGGTACCATAAATGGGCATGAGATTTATTCTAGCCCCCAAGTCACATAATCCACATGCATAAATAGTTTGACCAAGGGTAATCTGCAAGGTAAAACTCCCCGAATCCTTTAATTTCATGGGCAGTTTATTTTGAATTTTAGACGTGCACTCTTGAGTAAGTGTAACTGTAGCATATTCAGTCAACCGATTCTTATTGGTAATAATATCCTTTAAGTATTTATCATATTTCAGCACACTCTGCAGAATGTCAATAAGAGGAAGGTTTACTTGGACTTGTTTCAGAAGATCTAGAAACTTCTTAAAACTGGCTTCCTCTTGATGCTTTCTTGCCCTTTGAGGAAAGGGTAAGGGAATAGTCTTCTTCTCTACATGAATCTCCTCACTAGCCTTTTTTTTTTACTTTCACTTTTGCATTTTCTTGTAAACTATCATCAGTGACCATAGGATTATTCTTCTCCTGAACTATCTCCTTAGTTTGTAGCCCACTCCTTGTTTGAACTGCATTCCTGTTGAGCCTTCATGTCCACTGCAAACTATTCTTGTTGAGCTACAAACTACTTAAGTATCTTCTCCATATTACTATTTGAAGCAGTCGCCTAATTGTTCTAAATCGATTGTGGATTTGGTTGCATTGGTCCGTTATACTGATTTGTATTCTGCACCTAATTTCCACCCCGTGAGAAATTAGGGTGGTTCCCCTAATTTGGATTGTATGTACTGCCAAAATTCTATTGACCCTGATGATTTACATTTCCCATGTAGTTGACTGAATCTGGATTAATAGAACATGCATCTATTTTATACTCATCACTTCTGCAAACTTCACACCATAAATATACCTGTTGAACTATATTTGTTGTGGCTGCTGGTTGTGTTGTACCCAACTTTAAGTTGTTAATCTGAGTAGTCATATGGTTCTGCATTGCTGCAATCTATGCTTATAATATAGTGAACTTATCAACCTCCAAAACCCCTGCAACTTTCTTGGGAGCATTCCTTGAGTCTGCATGCCAATTAGGATTCCCTTGTGCGTTTTAATTTAGCAAGGTATACAATTCTTCATATGTTTTCTCGAAAGCTTGACCCCCCTGCCGTTGAATCCAAGAGAATCTTTGTATTAGACTCAAGACCTTCTATAAATATATGCACAAAAATATCATTCGATTGATGGTGATGAGGATAATTTCTGAGCATGCCCAAGCTTGGTAGAGATTTTCTCCATCTTTCTATTTGAAACTTAATATCTCACTCCTTAATCACACAGTTTTCTGAGATGGAAAAAATCGAATGAGAAACCTTCGAGCATAATCTTCCCATATAGTGATGGATTGGTATGGTTCAACAAGTAGCCATCTCTTTACTTCCCCCAGAGAGAAAAGGGAAAAAGTGTCAATCTGACATAATCAACATTCACATCTTCAGGAATATATGTATCGCTTATCTCCAGGAAGGTTTGTAAGTGCTGCTGTGGATCCTTATATGAGAGTCCCTAAGATTCTCCAGCAGATCTCAACAATTGCACTATATTTTGTTTTAATTCCCACTGACCTCCTAGTTTAGGCTTCAGAATACTGTTAGTCACGGGTGCATAAGTGGGATTTCCACTTCTTGAATAGGTCTTGTGACTGGTTGAACAGGAACAACTGGAACAACAACAGCTAGAACATTTCCAATATTTGGATCAGCAACTATAGGATTGTGTATTTCCGCCATCGGTCCCTATTGAGTGTAGTATTGAGCTTTTCATTTCTGATGAAAAATCACTTCTGGTTCTGTAAAGGGCTCTACTAACTCTTTATCCCTAACCAGTCCAATATTCAGTTAAACATGCAAAAATTTAGCAGCTAAGATCAAGTTGTTAACACTTAAACTTATTATCAAAAACCACAAATTAAAGCAATTTACTAGTTATATTTGATCCTCGACAATGATGCCAAAAACTTATTGCGTCTCTATGAACATTCAAGTGTACGTGATTGTGCAAGTAATATAATGACTTACACAGTCAGATATCATTCCCTCGAGGATCAATAAACTAGAAATTTATTCAATCTTTAGTTCAGGACAATTTAGTATTAATTATTTGATGGTATCAAGATTAATTTGATTTTATAAATAAAATATAAATTACTAAACAAGAAATAATTAATTATAACTAGAGCAAAGCAAGCAACGGTTTTAATTAATGATAAGGACGATTCCAGGGTTTAGGTATTGTGAACAGTCATATAATTCTCTATTCTTATCATAGTCTAATTGGTTATCGGGTTGCTGATTGGTTATCGGGTTGCTGGTTTGCAAGGGTTATGCCATGATCTTGGTCTCCCAACCTCAAATCTTCTATCTATTGAATGTTGTAACTACAACTCCCACAGAGTTACAACAAATCTTCTAGATTCATGAAGTTGTCTTCTTGCAAGTGAACCAAGCAAGGCTTTTAGGTATATCCCTTTCCTAGATGCTAATTCAAATCCCTTATTTTATAAAAGAATAAGAACCTTGCTCCCTAATTTCTTCATTCTATCCTATGATTCTCCTCCCAGATTCACATAGAAATATAAATTTATTCTAATGGTAGCCAATCATTAAAATAGTAAGCTCAAGATATTAAGAACTACCCAGATTATACTCCAAAAAGAAACTATGAATAAGAATATTAAAGAGTAATCATGTTCTTAGCCTCAAACCCAGAAATAGGGTGTTTAGCTACTCATGTTTTAATTCATCATTCAAGATAAGTAATAAATCATACCCAAAATAAAACTAAGTAAAGAAATTTAAAAGAATGTTTTAGAACCCTAAAAGAGAGAAATTTTTGCTTTTCTGCCGCTGCTCTGCTTGACAAAAAGTCCTCCACATTATCTTAGATTTTTTCTTTTATAACGGGGACAAAACACTGAAAATATTCCTGATTTGTCCACACGGTGAGACGCACCATGACTTCGATTGCTATTTTCCATTAAAATCTAGGAAATCACAGAGCTTAAATATCCCCTGACAATTGTAAAATGCACCCTCACCGTAACGCGCCACTATCGCGGTGAGCCACTGGATTGTGACAATTGCGAAATAATCATCCTCCGCGATGCGCTAAACTTTCAGGTTGCCAAATCTGGTAAATGAAACTACTCCGCAATGCGGTAGTTTCGCGAACCTTCACTGGAATTTGATCATTGCTATTTTGTTGATCCCCGCGATGCAGAGTGTCTTCAAATGAGGATTCCTACTTTCCAGCTTCCATTTTTCAGCTTAATTTCACTCCCTTGCATTCCTTCACTACTTTCATATCCTCGTTGTATCCAATTATGCACAATTCTTCATGATTTGGAACCTGTTAGGCACGAAACGGAATAAAAACTGAATTATACTTAAAAATTCATACAAAAGTTCTTGAACCAAGTCTAAATCTGGGTGCATATTGGTTCTTTAAACATATAAATATGCCTAAGATTAGGTGACATAGATTTCACCAAAGTTGATGAATTTTTTGCTTGATAATGGCATTAACCTCAACCCACACTGTAAACTTGATTTTGAATATGGATATTTGCATAAATGGATAAATGGATTTGAAATGGATAGAGGATATTTGGATAAAAATGAATTTAAAATGCCCTTGGTGGCCATGGTTTTTGATCTTAAATAAAACTTGGAAGTCTAATGGTTAAATGAATTGATTTGGCATATTTTGGGGGTCTATATGACCGTGTATCTGGATATGCATTATATTTTGGATTACTATCACCTTGATGTCTTTATCTTTTCCTTGGTACATATGGCTAATATGGTCTGGACCCTTCCGGTAGGGGGATTAGAATCCATATTGCTCGTGAGTACCTTTAGGAGGAGGGAGCTACATAGTTCATCTTAATGTTTAAACTATTATGTTAATTGACCCTTGTACCTATCCCGACATCCTATATATATGTATAAATGTGTTAATGTGGTTTATGACTGAATCTTTGGTTAATGCACTATTTATCTCTATCCTTTGAGTTACACGTCAGTGCTCACCCCACTAACCATCTTTAGATGCTACATCATTTTATAATGTAGGTTCTGAGGTCTTTTCTATTGCTTGTGTGCAACATTAGGTGGTTAGATACTTTTGTTGATCAGCTGTGAAGTGGTGGGCCTCCATCCTTCGGAAGACCTGGTCATTTCATTAGGTTCCTTATATTTATAGTACTTATGGATTCCTTTTTGTCATAATCGGGGGCATGTCCCAACTTAGTTGGTATATTTAGTCAAAGGCTTTCTTAAATAAGATTGATATGTCATTGATATCTTACTTTAATTCTTTGGATTTTCTTTTGGTTTTATTATCTATCACTGATTTGGTTAGATTTTGTTATTTATTCTTATGGTGCTCATGAGGTAAGGCTAAGGAGGTGGTCTTTAACTTATGGTGGGCTAGAGATACCTATCATGGCTAGGCCCAACTTTGGATCATAAGAAACTTGGTATCAGATCACGATTCAGGATCGTTGGGTGTCCATAAATACGTGTCTAGTAGAGTCCCTTTTATGAGTGTGTAGCGCACCACACTTATAAGCGGAAGGCTACGAGGAATTTAGGAATGTTTCCCTTATTTGAGTTTAATTTTGTGCTAGACGATCTATATGCTTGAGTTTTATCTAACTCCTGATTTATCCGTATTTCAGATCATGCCTCCCCGAAGATCTGAAGGTCGTATAAACTCTGCTAGAAACTCTGTCCTACCTGAGGGAAATATGAAGGGATATCACCCTATTTATGAAGTGCAAACCTAGTCTAGGGTACGTACTCTTGACTGTACCACTCTATGTGGGGTTTTACCGATCCTTACGCGTCCTCCTTGGGCTTCTCTAGATGGCGACACTTATGCTTAGTCGCCTCAAGAAGATATTTTAAATGTGGAGTTTTATCAGTCTATTCATATGTTTGCCCAACTAGTGGCATCACAGTCTCATCGATTTCTCCATGTTGGGTCCTGTTGCCAATTTATTTGAGGTCGGTCACCAGGGTTGGCCAGTTTATGTAATTGAATCCTCTAACCTTTACAGGCTCTAAGGTTAAGGAGGATCCTCAGGGGTTTATTGATGATATGGAGATGATCTTTAGGGTGATGCATGCTACTGATTTAGATGGTGTGGAGTTTGCTTCTTATCAATTGAAAGATATGGCTTACCAGTAGTACGAGAAGTGGGATGAGATGAAAGGTGATGATATAGAGCCGATGGTATGGGATGAGTTTTTTGGTACTTTTCCCAATCACTTCTTTCCTTAGGATTTGAAAGAGGCTAAGGCTGAAGAGTTTGTGAACTTAAAGTAGGGTAATATGAGTATCAAGGAGTATGTTCTGAAGTTCCAACAACTGTCTCGCTATGCTCTGGAGTTGGCGTCTAATATGAGGTCCAGAATGTGAAAGTTTACTTCTGGTTTATCTCATGATTTGATGTTAGAATGTAAGACAGTGATGCTGAATAATAATATAGACATATCCAAGATGGTGGTTTACATGCAATAGGTAGAGGATGCGAAAAAAAGTAAGTAGAGATGAGAGAAAGGCAAAGAAAGAAGTTTAGATATGTAGAGCAGGATTAAATCAGTAGAACAATGGGAGAGATAGCAGACAATGGCTAAGAAGAAGAATTGGGGAAATTCTTATTCGACATCTAGTTCTCCTTATCCTAAGCCTTCAGGTGATAGCCATTTTTATGATAGTAGTGGTCCTAAGGAATAAGGTGCCCAGTCTTAGGTCAATGGAACTCAGTGTAAGACCCCACAAAATCCTAGTCATTTCAGTCCTATATGGCATGCCAAAAGGGGTCCCAGACTTGGAAAAAAATTCTGCCAAGTGTTAAGACTTAGAAGCATTTTTTTAGCCTTCAAAATTGGATGATCTTATTTTTGATCTTTCTGACCTTAGAATATCGATATTTAAGTTGATTCATGATCAGGGATGTTAATAGGTCATATTGGGTGAGTTTTAGAATTTTCAGACTTCGTTTGGGTTGTGTTTGGATGGCAAAAATAGCAAGCCAACACGATCTTGACGCGTTGCATTGGCTATCGCATTGACATCATCGATGTGATGCATCAGTGATTGCGTTGATCCCATCAATGTAGCGCGTCGCCTATCGTATCATTAAGCAGTTTTTGTGTATTAAATTCTAACTTTCCAAAGGCATTTAGGTCCTTTCCACTCACCCGATTCAGCTAAAACATGAAATTAAACTCTCAAAAGGGCAAATTACATTAATTCTTCTCAAAATCCTCTCAAGGAGTAAACCCTAGTTCCTCACTTTCAAGTCCAAGTTCCAAGAAATCCTCCACAAATTCCATAAAATCAACAATCAAGGTATGTTAAGTGTTCATCCTTGAGTTTCGTTCCACCCTTGGAGTTTAAGAAACCTTTTCAAAAACTCAAATTATTATTTCTATGTTACGAATGGGATTATGCCCATGTTTGAGTTGTTGTATGGATTTCAAGTTGAGATATTCTATGGGTTCCATGAAATTATGTTAGCATGTGTGTTGAATTATGAATCTTTCATGTCAAAACCCTTGAATTTGCAAGTTTAAGTTGTATTCATGATGCTTATGTGTTGTTCATTATCATATGTATCAATTATGCTCCTTAAGTGTTTGATAGAATGTCCATGTGAATTGAATAGTGAAATCATGACATGTTAGCATGTGTTCCCAATAATGTACAAGTCCATAACGTTCAAATGTTTGACTAAATACCTCAATGAATGAATTGTGAACAACTGACTATTGCTATGCTTTCAATATTTGTCATGCTTTATTATTGATGTTATCGAGTCCTGGGGGTGTTTATTACCCCAAATCTAGCTATTTACTTAGTTGCAGTAGTTATAGAATAGTACCTGTAAAGGTCAAGAACATTAGTACTCATTTAGTTAACAGAACTCAGTGAACTCAATCTTGTTTAGTAAGTCAACACGATCAGTGTCAGTTCAATTAAGCCTAGTACAGTCTAATGATCAGTTCAGTGTTGATTCAGTTGGGAGTAGGATTCTGCATCGAGGAAACCTAGGGATGGGACATTCCTGCAATCAGAGGGTTTGACCCTTAGTAGCATTCCTTGAGTTATAGAACTACGTAGTCAGCGTAGGTTAAGATATCTTTCTAATAGATAAGGGTGGACATATCTTGTATGAGTTTTCTGCCAGTGAGGGTTGACAAAATATCTTTCTACCAGTTAGGATGGCTCACAGCTAGTGTTAGTAACCTGTGGCATGGTGCTAACACCCTTCTGACTGGGGTTACATGTTGGACCCTAATCAGTCCATATTGGGGCATGTCGGTTAGATGATACCTCCCACAGTTACAATTTCAATCTCAGTATTCAGTAAAGAACTCAGATAGTTCAATAAAACCATGTCTATCACTTAAAAGTTACATACCCATCAGAATTCTATTCTTCAGTATCAGTCTAAACTCTTAGTTACTAGTATTCAGTTATTAGAACTTAGTATTTTAGTTTCAGTCTAATTCAGATAGATGTTATATATGTAGTATTGCATATTCAGAATGTTAAGTAGTTATAGTTTTGCATGTACTCTCATCCAGTTACTTCATGATGTTCATCTAGTCAGTTGTCATCTCATGCATATGAACCCATGTATATCATCCTACATCATATAGCATACCAGTACATTCCATGTACTGATGCATACTCTTTCTTTATGCTATGATATCTCACATCATAGGTTTGAACGCTCAGGTTCCTAACCATACTTAGCAGCTCAGGCTATCAGCAACAGTTATAGTAGTGAGTCCTAATCTAGTGAGGATATAATTTTATTTTAGTAATTCAGAATTTTAGTTAGTTTAGAAGTCAGAGTTAGTTAGGGACTTGTCCCATCAACTCCATATTCAAATAGTTAGCGGCTTTAGGACTAGCACAATCAGATATTCAATTTTTCAGATGTTATTGTCAGTTACACTCAGTATTTATTTCATTATTTTTGAGAACCTTACGGTATTTTTAGTTATAATTCTGTATGTATTTTTAGTTTTAGTATTTAGTGCTCACAACAGGTACCAGTTATGGTTTAGGATATAATCCTCGGGGGTTGTAAGCACTGTGTGACATCCAGGGTGTAGATTTGGGGCATTACAAACTTGGTATCAGAGCATAAGGTTCTAAAGAGTCCTAGGGAGTCTAAAAGCCACGTCAAGTAGAGTCTTGTGCATGGGTGTGTAGCGCGCCACACTTATGGACAAGAGGCTATGAGGCTTTTTTTATCAAAAAAGTTTTCCTTCTTTCAGTGTTCATATCGTAAGAGTGAGCATGAGCTCAATTTAAACTCTCTGTCTAATCTAATGTTTCCCTTCTGTTTACAAACCATGCCTTCCAAAAATACTAATGAAAGGAGAACTGGTAACTAGCCAACATATCCGCCCGTTCAAGCAGATCCCCTAAATGAGCACGTATCTCACGTAGAATTTAGAGTAGCTTTCACCACTTTAGCTCATTCTATAGTAGCCCAGGATGAATGACCAGCTGCTATTCAGGCCAACCCAGTGGCCAATACTGCTTCAGCTAGAATTTGAGACTTCACCCGAATGAACCCTCCTTTATTTTTAGGGTCTAAGTTAGAAGAGAACCCATAAGAATTACTTGGCATGGTGCAGAAAGTAACAGACATTATGAGGTAACCACTAGTGAGAGTGCTGAGTTATCTGCCTATCAGTTGTAGGATATAGCCCATATATGGTTTAAGCAGTGGAAGGTAAATAGGGCCGCAGATACAGGGCCTATAGAATGGGAAGAGTTTGCAAATGCCTTCCTAGATAGGTTCTTTCCATTAGAATTGAAAGACGCTAAGGTATCAAGGTTTATCAACTTGAAATAGGGCAACATGTGTGTCAAAGAGTATTCCCTAAAGTTTACTCAGTTAGCCAAATATGCTTCTCATGTGGTAGCTGATAGTAGATCTAAGATGTGTAAGTTCATATTTGGTGTGTCTGACAGTGTGGTCAAGGAGTGTAGGACCACAATATTGATAAATAAGATGGACTTGGCTAGGTTGGTGGTCCATGCTTAACAGATAAGGGAGCAAAAGACTAAGGAGAGAGACAGGGAAAACAAGAGGGCTAGAATAGGTAGTTTAAATTTTGCTCACTTAAAGGGTGGTAAACGTTCTCAGTTCAGTCAAAAGTGTTCAGAACTAGTTTTGTCTTCAGCTAGTATGCCAGTACCATAGTTTAAGAGTGATAGTCGGGATGGGGCACCAGGTTCCAAAACCCAGGTTAGTGTGAGTAGTGGTAGTACCCATCCACTTTGTGGAGAGTGTGGTAAGAATCATAAGGGAGTGTGTAGAGTAGGCAATGATGTATGATTTGGATATGGTAAGTCATGACACAATGTAAGAGAATGTCCTAAGGATGGTCTGCGGAGTCAGCACAGTCATCCTCTAGTTACATCCAGTCGCCCAACTCAATGGGGCACCACTTCCAATGCAACCAACAGCCAGTGTCAGAACAAGCTTTATGCATTTCAGTCCCGACATGATCAGGAAAGTTTTCTTAATGTATTATGGGTACGTTACAGGCCTTTCGTATTTTTGTGTATATTTTACTAGACCACGGAGCTTCGCTTTTTTTTTTTGTAATTCCTTACATAAGTGTCAACTTCAGAGTCAGACCCAAGATCCAAACAGATTCTTTCTCAGTCTATACCACAGTGGGTATAGTTATCCTATCTAGATGGGTATACGTAAATTGCTCGATCACAGTGTCCCAGTAAATTACTTTAGTTGATTTCAGAAATAGAGTAGTTCAATTTCAGCTTCTCAATGAACCAGTCAATGAATGAAGGGGGTATTACCTCAGTTCTTAGGAGTCAGACGTGATTTTAGCTTTCTTTTCAGAATCCTATGATAGAATATGATATAGAATTTGAACCATAAAACCAGGAGTTTAGCTACAGTAGTAGAGTTAATAATTCTAAGTTAGCCAGTGTTTAAGCTGTTATGTGATGATTATTGGGGATATCCATGTTTTGTATTAGGACCTAAGTTTGAATTTTTGAATGTTGATTTATCAGAAAGTGGAGTTGAAAATTTTAAGTTAGTCAGTTCTTAAGTTGTTACATGATGTATTTGGGGCTATAAAAAGTTAAGAGTGTATCTTAGAAGAAAGTATTAGCAATGGTATTACACTTTAACTGCAGTCCTTCAGGGGAATTTATCATTTAATGGTATTATTACCCCAGATTATAGAGTAAAGTGGTGGCAGTTAAGTTTAGAGTTTGTTAAGTGATCCACAGACTTAGAACGATGACACTAAGCTAAGGGGAGATCATAGAACAAGTAACCAAGTCAGTCCTTCAAATTTTAGTAGTGATGCCAGTGTATTGTAGAACATCGGTAGGGGAGAAAGGTGATAGACTCATTCTCATCACAATGTAGAGTTTTGTACTTTTGTCATCACGATACCTACTCATGCTTTATATGTCAGCTCCATGATCATAGTTTACATTCTTGTACATCATAAAGAATCAGGCATGCTTCCAGTTCTTATTATAATAAGTCCCAGTTTGGTCAGTTGTACGAGTCATGTTCCATGAAACTTATGAACTCCAACTCAGGTCATGCAACTCATGACTGTACTCATGCTACGTATATAATGATTAGTGAAATTCAGATTTATATCATGCATATCCCCGCATTAGTCCTCTTTGATGAATACAGTTTAGTTCATGCATCGTGTTTTAGATTCCAGGTATTTAGTTTATAACTGTCTCGTGCACTATCTCAATCTTTCCTTAGTAATTTAGTCAAGTCAGTATCATTCGGGGAACAAACTATCCCAAGGGGGAGATGTTGTAGTACCCCGAGTTTTCATATCCTAAATCTCCTATCTTTTCTTCATAAAACCAGATCTAGCAGGAGGTAATGGTTACTCATGGGTTGACTCTCTTGTTTTTTCTCAACCATATGACCATTCTCAGACATTATATGTATTCCATAGATCAGTTCAGTTCATGATATTCAGTTCATGTATTATGTCTCAGACTCAGTTATGATCTCATGTTCCCAATCATGCATGTTCAGTAAATTATCTCAGGTTCCTCGGTATTCTCAGTTTAAGGTAACAACTTTCCTTAGAATCTCTTATTTCCATACTTAGTTCAGCTGCATAACATTCTCATATTATTCATGCATACATGAAAAAGGTTCAGTCATGTGTCATGTCTCCAGAATTCAGTTATGCTCTAGTTATGCATGTCAGTGCAGGTACAGTTTCTCTCAGTTCAGTCAGCCTCATTCGAGGATGAATGTTCCCAATGGGGAGATATTGTAAGACCCTACAAAATCTGAGTCATTTCAGTCCTATATAGCATGACAAAAGGGGTCCCAGACTTAGAAAAAGATTATGCTAAGTGTTAAGACTTAGAAGCATTTTTTTAGCCTTCAAAATTTGATGATCTTATTTTCGATCTTTCTGACCTTAAAATGTTGATATTCAAGTTGATTCACGATTAGGGATGTCAATAGGTCATATTGGGTGAATTGTGGAATTTTTGGACTTCGTTTGGGTCATGTTTGGATGGCTAAAGTAGCAACCCAATGCAATCTTGACACATCGGATTGGCTATCATATTGACACCATCGACGTAATGCGTCGGTGATCGCATCAATCCCATCGATGTGGTGCATCACCTATCACGTCACTGGGTTATTTTTGTGTATTAAATTCTGACTTTTCAAGGGCATTTAGGTCCTTTCCCCTCACCTAATTCAGCTAAAACACGCAATTAAACTCTCAAAAAGGCAGATTACATTCATTCTTCTCAAAATCCTCTCAAGGATTAAACCCTAGTTCATCAAGTTCAAGTCCAAGTTCCAAGAAATCCTCCATAATTTCCATGAAATCAAAAATCAAGAAATGTTAGGTATTCATCCTTGGGTTTCCTTCCACCCTTGGAGTTCAAGAAACCTTTTTAAAAACTTAAATTATGATTTCTATGTTTTGAATTAGATTGTACCCATGTTTGAGTTGTATGGATTTCAAGTTAAGATCTTTTATGGGTTCCATGAAATCATGTTAGCATGTGTGTTGAATTATGAATCTTTCATGTCAAAACCCTTGAATTTACAAGTTTAAGATGTATTCATGATGCTTATGTGTAGTTCATTATCATGTACATTAATTATACTTCTCAAGTGTTTTATAGAATGCCCATGTGAATTGAATAGTAAATCATGACATGTTAGCATGTGTTCCCAATCATGTACATGTTAGCATATGTTCCCAATCATGTACAAGTCCATGACCTCCAAGTGTTTGACTAAATGCCTTAATGAAGGAATTGTGAACAATTGACTATTGCTATGCTTTCAAGCTTTGTAATGCTTTATTATTGATGTTATCGGGTCCTGGGGGTATTTATTACAAGAAATCTAGCTGCTTAGTTAGTTGCAGTAGTTTTAGAATAGTCCCTGTAAAGGTCAAGAATAGTAGTACTCAGTCAGTTAACAGAACTCAGTAAACTCAGTCTAGTTCAGTAAGTCAACATGGTCAGTGTCAGTTCAGTCAAGCCTAGTACAATCTAGAGATCAGTTCAGTGTCGATTCAATTGGGAGTAGGATTTATCACTGAGCAAACCTAGGGATGGGGTCATTCCTGCAAGCAGAGGGTTTGACCCTTAGTAGCAGTCTCTAAGTTACAGAACTACGTAGCTAGCGTAGGTTGAGATATCTTTCTAACAGATAAGGGTGGACGTATCTCATATGAGTTTTTTGCCAGTCAGGGTTAACAAAATGTCTCTCTTTCACATAGGGTGACTCACATCCAATGTTAGTAACCCGTGGCACAGTGCTAATATCTTTCCAACTGGGTTACAAGTTGGACCCCAATCTGTTAATACATATCTATGGCTATCAATTATTAGTTATATAGCCATCAGAATTCAGTACTTCAGTATCAGTCTAATCTTTCAGTTACCAGTATTCAGTTATCAGAACTCAGTACTTCAGTTTTATTCTAATTCAGGCAGACATTATATGTGCAGTATTGCATATTCAACATGTTCAGTAGTTACAGTTTTTCATGTACTCTCATCCAGTTACTTTATTATATTCATTCAGTCAGTTGTCATCTTAACCATATGAAACCATATATATCAACATACCTTACTTAGCATACCATTACATTCCAGGTACTAACACATACTCTTTCTTTGCGCTATAATGTCTCATATCATAGGTTTGGATGCTCAGGTTCCTGACCGTACTTAGCAGCTCAGGCTATCAGCAACAGTTATAGTAATGAGTCCTCATCCGGTAAGGATATTATTTTATTTTAGCAATTTAGTATTTCAGTTAGTTCAGAAGTCGAAGTTAGTTGGGGACTTGTCCCATCAACTTCATATTCAGACATTTAGAGGCTTTCAGAATAGCACAGTCAGATATTCTATTTTTCAGATGTTATTTTCAGTTACACTCAGTATTTTTGAGAACCTTATGGAATTTTTAGTTATACTTCCAGATATATTTTTAGTATTATTATTCAGTGCTTACAGCAGGTACCAGTCATAGGTTAGCTTATGATCCTCTGGGGTCATAAGCACCGTGTGATATCCAGGGTGTAGACTCAGGGCATTTCACTCAGTTAGACCCACGTTATCCTCTTTGCCATTTTTGTGGATAGCTTTACCGTGGCCATTGTAAGGAGGAAAGAAACTTGTGCTTTAATTATGGTCAGCCTGGTCATCTGCGGTGGAATTTTCCTATAGCTAAAGTTTCCTTTGGAGATAATAAGGTCCCTGTCGCCATTTCTTTAGCTCTTGCACCTATGGGTGCCACTTTAGGTATCAAAAATAGCCAAAATCACCTCTATGCACTTGCTACTCATCAGGAATCTAAGGCATCCCCATAGGTTGTCACTGGTATATTATATCTCTTTTACCATATTTTTTAAAATTATTTTGTTAATCCGAGTTTTACTTTATCTTTCTTGATTCCTTATGTGGATGTACATTTTTATTTTGATCCTGAAAATATTTTCAACCCTTTTTTTTGTTTCTACTCTGGTGGGTGACTCTATTGTTCTAGAAAAATCTATAAGGGTTGTCCGGTATCCATTCTTCATAAGAGACATTGGTGAATTTGATAGAACTTGATATGGTGGACTTTAACATAATCTTGGGGATGAATTGGATCTACTCATACTACGCTTCTCTAGATCGTAGAATCCAAAAGGTCAATTTTTATTTTCCTAATAAATCGGTAATTGAATGGGAGAGGAGTTCCATAGTACCCAAAGAGAGGTTTATTTCTTATCTTAGAGCTCATAAGTTGATTTCTAAGGGGTGCCTATATCATCTAATTCGGATTAAAGATTCAAATTTTGAGTCCCTCTTTGCATATGTCCTTGTGGTTAATGAATTTCCTATAGTTTTTATCAATGATTTTCCTGGAATCCCTCCTGATAGGTAAATAGATTTTAGGATTGACCTTCTTCCAGATACTCATCCCATTTTCATTCCTCCTTATAAGATGGCTCTGGCTGAACTAAAGAAACTAAAAGAGCAGTTGATAGATCTTCTTGATAAGGGTTTCATCCGTCCTAGTGTTTCTCCATGAGGTGTTCCTATACTTTTCATGCGAAATATGGGTATCTTCAGATATGTATAGACTATTACCAGTTGAATAAGATTATAGCAAAAAATAAATATCCTCTCCCTAGGTTTGATGACCTTTTCAATCAGCTTTAGGGTGCTAGGCGTTGCTCTAAAATTGATCTTCGTTCATGTTATCTTCAGTTGAATATTAGGGAGATTGATATTTCTAAGTCTGCTTTTCAAACTCGATATGACCATTATGAGTTTATGGTTATGTCATTTGGGTTAACTAATGCTCCATCTGCTTTCATGGATCTTATAAATTGGGTGTTTAGGCAGTTTATGGATTTTTTTGTTATAGTATTCATTTATGACATCTTGGTGTACTCCAAAAATGAGAAAGATCATGCCAACCACCTCTGAATTGTGTTGTAAATTCTTAAGGACCAAAAATTGTATGCAATATTTTCTAAGTTTGAATTTTGGTTAAGTGTTGTGACCTTTCTCAGGTATGTTATTTCTAGTGAAGAAATCAAAATGGGTACATAGAAAGTTGAGCAGTTAAGAAGTGGCCTAGACCCACAACTCCAATCAATATTAGGAGCTTCCTGGGATTGGCTAGGTATTATAGGAGGTTTTTAGAGAGTTTCTCATCTACTGTTGCCCCGCTAACAAGGATTAAGTTTCTATAGTTCGATGCTTGGGAAGGTAGTATTGAGAATTTAAAGGATAAGTTGACTTTTGCACCCATTTTGACCCTACCCAAGGGTATTGAGGGGTTTGTGGTGTATAGTGATGCATCTCATACGGGACTGGGTTGTGTTCTGATATAGCATGGAACAGTTGTAGCCTTTGCTTCTAGATAGGTTAAGGTTCATGAGAGAAATTATCTGACTCATGATCAAGAGTTGGTGGATGTGGTCTTTGCTTTAAAAATTTGGTGTCATTATTTGTATGGAGTGCATGTTGATATTTATTTAGACATAAGAGCTTGTAGTTTGGGTTTACGTAGAAGGAACTGAATTTCAGGAAAAGGAGGTGGCTCAAATTGCTTATGGATTACAATAGGAGCTTGCACTACCATCTAGGTAAAGCTAATATTATTGTTGTTGCTCTTAGCAGGTTATCCATGAGAAGTCTTTCCCATGTTGATGAGGAGAAAATAGGGTTGGTGAAGGATATTCATAGGCTTGCTAACTTAGGAGTTTATCTTTTGGACTCTGAGGATGGAGGAGTGATCATATAGGAAGTGGTTAAATTATCTCTTGGTGTTAAGGTCAATGAGAAACAGAATTTAGATCCCATACTCATGCAAATCAAGGATGATGCGGGTCAGCAAAAGTTATGGCTTTCGAGATTGTGGGAGATGGAATCTTAAGGTATCAAGGAAGATTGTATGTTCCTGATGTAGATGGAATGTGGGAAAGAATTTTAGCTGAGGCTCATGAGTCCAGATATACATTACATACGGGTTTGACTAAGATGTATCATGACTTGAAGGAAATCTGTTGGGGGAATAATATGAAGAGGGATGTGGCAAACTTTGTTGCTAAGTGTATAGTTTGTCATTAAGTCAAGGTAGAACATTTGAGGCCTGGTGGTATATCCCAAGAGATAGAGTTGCCTATGTAGAAGTGGGAGATAATTAATATGGATTTTGTTAAGGGTCTTCCATAGTCCCGCAATTACTATGATTATATTTGGGTCATTGCGGATTTGATGACTAAGTCTGCTCACTTCTTGCGTGTGAGGACTAACTTCTCAGGAGCGGACTATGCTAATTTGTTCATTTAAAAGATAGTAATGTTGCATGGAGCACCGGTGTCCATTATTTCAGACTTAGGTATGCAATTCTCTTCTCACTTCTGACGTTCATTTCAGAAAAGTTTGGGTACTCAACTGATTCTTAGCACCACTTTCCACCCTCAAATGGATGGAAAAGTGGAGCATACTATTTAGACCTTGGAGAATATGCTAAGGGCCTGTTTGATTGAATTTAAAGATAGTTGGGTTGACCATTTTCCTTTTATTTAGTTTCCCAATAACTATAGTTATTATTCCTACATTCAAATAGTTCCTTTTGAGGCTTTTTATTTTAGGAGGTGTAGGTCTTCTATTGGATGGTTTGAGGTGGGTGAGATTAGGTTGTTTGGAACTGACTTGGTTCATGAAGCATCCCAGGTTTGGATCCTTAGAAAATTTCTTGGAATCTCATTCTTTAGACCCATTATGACTCATGGTACAAGCTGTAAGCTGGGGTATGCGTGGTGAAGTCCTTTGTAAACTGACCAGTGTTAGTTAGTGGGATGGTCTTGGACACTGGAATGGATACGACTTGAGGGTATAAGTCGTAAGGCATGGGTATGAGTCATATAGGTGACATAAGGTGGACTGTGTTTGGTCTTCCTGGTGTTACATTCTGCCAGAGATACGGATTATGGGTACGGATCGTATGCTGAGGTTACGACTTGGTTGGATAAGCCGTACACTGGACAGTGTGTGATCTATGGTTGAGGCTTGGTTATGATTTAGTGGGTGTCAACCGTAAGCTAGGTTATGACTCGTAAGAAGGACAGTCGTGACCCTGTGTCAGGTTTTTATGGGATTTAAGTAGGGTTTTTCTGGATATTTCCCTACTTACCCTAATAAGGACCCACAACTTCTAATACACTTAGGAGGTTATTTACCCTATTATTTTATTCTTAAACACTTAGAATCTCTTCCAAAACAAATCATAATTCTCTCAAGAGGTTTTGGGGCAAAGAGCTATGGTTTCAACTAAGGGATTTCTTTGGGGCTTGTCTTGGTGAATTCTTACACCAATCTTTTTGGTTTAAGGCATGATTCTCTTCCCTACTTGTGATTTCAATTAAAGGCATGGTTATATGGTTGATTTCATGGTTTTACTCTTGCATGGTTTTGGTTTTCAACTATTGATTTAGGGGTTTTGATGTTAAAGGCTTGGTTATGATTTCTTATGGTTTTAATTATGCTTTCTATGCATTAATGGTGGTTTTGAATAATGGAATGGCATGGTAATGGTTTAATGGTAATGGGATTTGGTTTTGGTTATGTTATACCCCCAAGGTGTTTGATTAAATGCTTATACTCTTTTAAATGGAACTCTAGCTTGTTTTCACCTTATGCATGAAACTATAAATAGTTTAAATGGTTTAAATGGTTTACAAAGGTTAAAGGCTAATTGTTTATGCTTATGGAGAACATGGTAGTCTCCCAAGAGGTTAATATGGTAAATAAAAATAGCACTGAGAGTCCCCTTAATCTAAATGGTTTGGCTAAGGATAATGCTTACAAGTATGGTGGTATGACGATTCCATTGGTTTATTAAATAGCCTTGGTTAATAAATGGATAATTGGATTGTTTGGACTTGGTTTTAATTAGGCATTAATGACAGAAAGTGTAAGCTAAGCCGTGGAAGGTGACGATCCCAGGGGGATCAAAACTGAAAACTTATATCTGATGATATGAGAGGTCTTTGATGGCCATATGTGAGTGTAAAGTTTATATTAGAGGGATGTATTAGTCATTCCAGGGTTATTTCTTGGTCATACGGCTACATACACAAAGACCCTTTCAGCAGATGGAGCTAAACCCATATGGCCTGTGGGTGATAGGACAACTATGCTACACAATCTAGGTTAAGATTTTAAATGGCAATATAAACCCGACCCTTTTTCCCAACACTTATAGATATGTATGGTTGTGTGCATTGGATGGTTTTCACTTGGTTTTGGTAACATGCATTACTTTATCCTTACCTTGAGTTTACTGCTAGTGTTTACCCACTAACTCGTCTACTGGCGGCTGTATACCCATGCTATGTAGAAATCGAATGTTTGACTCCTCCTTCATAGTACTTGATTTGGGGACAGCTTATTAAACTGAAGAGGTGAGCTTTCATCCTTTCGGAAGGAATCATTTTATGTTGGACATTCTTAGACATTTTACTTTCTTTATGGATATTGGTTTTGGCCATGGTTGAGGGTATGTCCCAACTAAATATATGTATTTTTTAGATAGAGGCTTTGTGGTACTTCTGGGTGTTATTATGAGCGGGATCAGTATCGGTGTTGGCCTTGGTATCGAGATGGATGTTGTGGCTTATAACCTTGGATGAGATTGTTGGTTGTTCCATTGTATTACATTTTGGGTTTGATTGTCATACTATGTTTGATATTCTCTTTGGCTTTGGTATGGTATGGATGGTTGGTTTAGTACGGTTAGACTAGGTTGGGTCGATTACGATCGTGATCCAATCCCAAAATCTTGATGTAAACAATAATGCTATCTTGTTATATATTCAAAATTCAGCTTATTTGAGGCTGTGAAAGGTGGTTGGGTTGGGTTAAGGGCGCGGTCCTCAGTCCTGGTTGGACTTGGGATGCCTATTACGACAAGGCCCAGATTTGAGCTGCATCAGTTCACCAAGACATGAAGAAGGTGAAGGTGATTAAAGAAAAAGTTAACACTGCTCAGAGTCACCAAAAGTCTTATACGGATGTGAGGCAGGGGGGTTGGAGTTTGAAGGTAGTGATTGGGTATTCTTAAAGGTTTCTCCTATAAAAGGATTCATGATATTTGGAAAGCAGGGTAAAATCAGTCCTCGTTATATTGGTCCATATCAAATTTTAAGAAAGATTGAGAATATCGCTTATGAATTAGATTTACCAGCAAGTTTGACTTTGATTCATCCCATTTTCCATATGTCCTGCCTTCTTTGATCCTGCCTATTAAAGATATTGGTGTTAAGGATTCATTTTCCTATGAGGAAGCCCGGGTTAAAATAATGGATAGGGAATTTCGTATATTGAGGACAAAGGATATAGCTTCAGTGAATGTTTTTTGAGAAATCAAAAGGTGGAAGAAGCTACTTGGGAGGCTGAAGAATATATAAAAGCCAAATACCCGTTCTTGTTCCCTGCGTTGGATGAAACTGCTTAAGGTATGAATGTAGTTTTCCTCTTGTTGCATTTCAAATTTGTCCTTGGATTCTATGGAGTTCTTTCTATTATCATGCTAAAAATGTCTTAACTCCTCATTCGAGGATGAATGATCCAAAGGGGCGATAATGTAAGACCCTGTAAAATTTTTATCATTTTATTTTTGACCCTCTCGTATGTGTAACGTTAATTTTTAACTTAAATTATGGGTTTTTTGTAAGAGTTTTGAAATTTTTAGAAGGTGTTCGGGGGTATTTTGGGACCTCGAGGTAGTGCGAGTCCGCGATAGTGGCCTGCCATACCACTTAGCTTCCACGATAAGAGCGTTGCATGCTGGCTACCATCTGTGATAGTAGTGTGCGACGTTGCTATGTTAATTTTGTCTAGTTTTTTTTTCGCTTAGGGCGAGGGGCTTTTTGGTCCTTTACCCCTTAAACAACTTTAAAGCACCAAATTGACCCTTTTTCTTCAGTTACAAGACCAAACATCATTCTTTTCCTCTTTAACTCCCAAACCAAGAAAGTTTAAGGATTTTACAAAAAGTTCACCATCCAGGCTCTAAACTTCTAATTCTCTTCAATTTCCTCTATATTTTAGGCATGTTTCTCTTTCCTTAACTTGAATTTTATATTGTGGTATCAATTTATCAAATTTTATGTGATTTGGATTGTGTGGTTTGAAATTGGGTTTAGGCTTTTTCGTTGTTATTACTTGAATTAATTTTCCTATGTTTTAAATGAATTATTGATGCTTTCATTGATGATTTTGGGACTGAATTGATGCATTGTGATTATGGTAAAAGTGAGTGACATGGGTTTCACCAAAGTTGATGAAATTTTGGCTTGGCAATGGCATTAACCTCAACCCACATTGTAAACTTGATTTTGAATATGGATATTTGTACGATTTAACTTGTCTTTTGAAACCATTGCATTACATTAAAGGATAAATAGATAAAAATGGATTTGAAATGCCCTTGGTGGCCGTGGTTTTGGGGTCTTAAATTGAACTTGGAGTCTAATGGTTAAATGGATTGGTTTGGCATAATTGAATTTTCTTGCAAGCATATTGGTATGACGATACCAAGTTTATAAATTCCTTAATAAATTACTCCTTGTTTAATGGTTGATTTATGTGCAAACTATTTTAACTTGGGCTTAAAGAGAATTGTGTAGCTCACCGTGAAGGTGTAGTCCCGGAATACTCAAAACCACATTTGTTGATATTGGGGGTCTATATGACCATGTGTCTGGATACATATTATATTTTGGATGGCTATTGCCTTTGTGTCTTTAGTATTTCCTCGGTATATGCGGCTAACATAGACTGACGCCTTTTTGATAGAGGGAGTCAGACCTATATAGACCGTGAGTGCCTTTAGGACGGAGTGAGCTACAAAGTTCAGGTTAATGTTTAAACTATTATGCTAATTGACCCTTTTATCTATCTCGACATCCTATATATATTTATAAATATGTGTATGTGGTTTATGACTGAATTTTTGGTTAATGAACTATTTTATCCCTATCCCTTTAGTTATATGACAGTGCTTGCCCCACTAACAATCTCCAGATGCTACATCATTTTATGATGTACGTTCTGAGGACTCTTCTATTGCTCCTATTCAGTATTAGGCAGTTGGATACTTCTATTGATTAGTTGTGAAGTGGTGAGCCTCCATCCTACGGAAGGCTCGATCATTTCATTAGGCTTCTTTTATTTATAGTACTTAGGATCCTTTTTTTTCATAATCGGGGGCATGTCCCAACTTAGTTGGTATTCTTGGTTAGAGGCTTTTATGGATATGATTGGGATGCCATTGGTATCTTACTTTGACTCTTTGGATTTTCTTTTGGTTTTATTTATCTATCATTGAATTGGTTGGCTTTCGTACTTTAATTTTATGGTGCTCTCAAGGTAAGGCTAAGGGTGGTCTATGGCCCATGGTGGGCTTGAGATGCCCTTATGGTCAGGCTTGGGTTTGGGTCGTGACACTTCAAGTCTCATCTATTATTTCCATCAAGCCTAGACTCTAACAAGCTTTGAAGTAGGGGCATTTGTGGACATTAAAATTTTGTGGTATTCTCTAAAATATGAATGCAATCCTGTTTGATTTCTTAGAGGCTACTCTTCCAAAAATCTGACTTGGAGGCTACCCTACCCTAAACCCTAACTTGGAGACTACACCAGCATAATGTAATACCCCTAAAGTTACTTCATGATCTTTGTTGTTTCCTATGAGTTTAGATTAATTAAATGAAGTTAATTGACCCTTATAAGGACAGGAAAGTGTTCCAGTGTTTAGATGAGAGTTTTGGACTTCAAAAAGTCTCCTTCTTGTCATATTTTAGGTCTTACGCATTGGGGTTCATAGAACATTTTAGAGGCAACATTGCATTTACCATTCTGCTTAGCTTGTACGCCAGTAGCATATCACGTTGGTTGTCTGGTGCATCCAGCAACGTGACACGCTTGACCCTGCCCACTAGCTACATGTTCTAATTTTCTTCTATTTAAATAAGGACATTTTGTTCCTTTAACCCCAAATAATTCTAAACTCAATTCTTAACCTCAAATACGTCCGAAAACCTAGAAAATTAGATTAAATCCCTCAATCCTCTCTCCATCAAAGTTCAAGAACACCATAGATGGGTTTTTTTATAATTCTAAGCTCAAAGATTCTAAGTTTAAGGTCTCTAGTTTAGGTTTCCTTTACAACTAGGTATCGGGTATCCAGTAAGGGCTTTATTTTGCCCTTATGCCCAAAAAATTTAGTTTTTCTATATGATTTTCATGATTTTGTGAATTAGGGTTCATACCTAATTATGTATATTTATTGAATTTTCAGTTTCCCTATGTTATTTTATTTTTATTGTTCTTGTTAAAGTTATTATGCATGAAGTTTTATAAGTATTTTTTAGTCCCAACATTTGAGCAAAGATTTAACATGATTTGACATATTCTAACTTGTTTTTGCATTACTTGGTATGTTATGAATACATGATTTCAGAACTCATTAAATTTAGCATGACTAGTTCTATTGTCTTATAACGTCAGTAAATCAGTTATTTGAACTAGTATCATGTTTTATTTTTAGAAAGACAATTTATGCAAAATGAGAATTTCATATTATTCACTATTTTTTGGGAAGATTATTTAGCTTCGAGCGGACATGGATTTTAGATAAACCAACTCTCAAAATTGTGTGCTATGTTGGATATATGACTAGCCCTTTGGGCTCAATTTTTTATCAATGGCACAGTTATGTTTTATACTCTTGAAAGGTATAAGACAACTTTATCAACGTAGACAGAAAGTTGGGTTTTGTCAATGCGGACAAGATCTTGGATTCCATGATGCTCACATGATTTATGTCGGTCAAGAGAAATTTTTCAAAATCAGTTGTCAGTTGTATTAACTATTTATGATTTTGAAATTTTCAGCTTACACAAGTTTTAGCTTTCTTTATAGAAAAGATCTATGTCCTACAGTTTTAAATTTTACATTATAAAAATGATTTATGTTCACAGATATTGAGTTGTTTTGTAGATTTTGACATGATTCCTACATCTTGTATATTACATTGTATTTAGATTTTGAAGCATGCTTTAAATGTTTCTACATGATTTTATCATATCCACATACTCAGTGCATTCTATAGTATTGACTACATGTTTTTCTTTTGCACTATATCCCATCATGATATAGATTCAGGTGCTTGTTCCTAGACTCATGACTAGATCAGATCTATAGATATTCCAGCCCAACTTTAGTAAGTCTTTATCATTTGAAGACCATTTTTAGTAGTTCAAAATCCTTAGTTATTTTAGGCTTTTATTTTGGTTGCTTAGAGTTAGCTAAGAATCTTGTCTTATCAACTCACCTTATTCGCCAGAATCTTGTCTCATTAACTCACCTTATTCGCTAATAGAGACTTTATTATACTTAGTAATTTAGCTTTTGAGTATTTAAGATATGTCTTTATTTTTAGTCAGTTTGTTCATAGATTTCTTATTTCATATGATTATTCTTCCTCTTAATATTTAAGTGTATGATCCTAGTAATATGTTGGTATCAAGGGTTCACTTGGGATCTATAATAACTTTGAATGTGAAAAATTTATTTTTATGTATTTTGACCATTGTCCTACCTCATACATGCTAGTCATAAGGTGTGGATATAATTGGCACGGCCCCTGATACACTCAAAAATGATTTGGGAGATTCTGAGACTCTTAGAGGCTTTAAAAGCTACTAGTTTGACTTTGGTCAATCTTTTTTTATATTTTGGGCATCGGATGATGATTTAGATAGTTTCATTATATCCAGAACATTGATTTTAGGTTAGTAGCATGTGTAGTTTGGGCTCCAAATCTTTATTTCATATTTTGACCCTTTATTTAAAAATATTGAAAATACCTAATAGGGTCCTGAGAACTAATTTGCTAAAAATATCTTCTTTATAAAAATGTTACATCTCCGTTGAGCCTGAAACACTGAAAATAGCCTATTATCATATATGGTTTAGTTCAATGGGGTCCTAAACAAATTTTGATGGTCCATTCAGAGATATTTCAACTTGCAAACTAGTTAGTACAGCTGCATTTGCAGGTGCAAAACTTCCTTCTCTGAGAACATGAGCCCTAGGCCTCAAATAAGGAGAAGGATGTTATCCTTAATCGCAATCGTGAGGGGTGTAACCGTGATCACAAAGAGTAGTCAATATAGGGTCGGGTGCACTCTTTATCGTGAAGGTGACTAGGCTATTGCAAACGCAAAGACCTGGATGAGAATGTGATGGCCAATTATTTGGTCAAGTCAATGCTGACCTTCATGATTGCGGGGTTTGGGCTGCGACCGCAAGGTACTATTCATAGAACAATATAAATAGCCCATATTTCATGATTTCCATCATTTATGGACCTTGGAGCTTTGGGAAGAGACTATTTGAAGAGTTTTCTCCAGCTTTCTTACTTGGGTAAGATTATAATTCATCTTTCTATTATTTCCTGGTAAGTATATCTTTGAAAACACCTTTTTAATTATGATTTCAAACTAAAATTTGGGGGTTTTCCCGGTAAACTATAAAAATAGGTTTTCTTCGATTTAAGCCTTGTTTTAAACTTATTTTCATATGGGTTTTCAATCATAGACTCCTATAATATGTGGGAACAAGTTTCTAAAATAAAATTTTTATTTTTACCCCTTTTATTTTCAAACCCATTTTTTGAAATTGTTTTGGACCTGTCTTAAATATAGTAGATATAGGTATCATTAGCTTTATTTTAATGGATAGATTATATATTTGGTAGTTTTATCTTATTCAAAAACTATTCAAAGGGAAAGGCTCCATATTGAAAGTTTCAGTCGTGAATTTTGGCACTCCGAGGTAGGGTATGACTTAATTTCTTCAGTCTGGGTTAGGTAGTTAACGTACATGTAAGTCAAGCCATAGACTAGGGAAACTAAATATGGTAAATCATATTTTGAGATAATTTTTATTATTTTATGACTATATGTGAGCTTTTATGCATATCATTGTTCACTTGAGAGGTGGTAAATGTTTTTATGCCAGTGCGGGGGCTTTATTTGATGATTCAGACCTTACTTGTGCAATTGGTCGTTATTGTTGTTGTACCGCCTGAGTAGGGGGGGGTTAACTGAATATTATAGTCCTTATTTGAGAATTAATTTTCCATTATCATATTATTGATACTCGAATGAGTAATTTAAATGATATTATTAATGTCTTACATGAGTTTTTATACCAGTGGTGTCTTATGATTGCTTAGATCATGAATTACTGTTATGTGAGTAGATTTTGAGCTTATTTATAAATGTAATAAGGGGATGATTATATTTATACTGATTGGTTGGTTTTGAGCATTATATCCTCATGTTATCTATACACGTTCATGAGATTGATACCATTGAGATATTTTGATTCGGAAAGAAAATGAGAGCTTATTAGAGAACCCTTGACCGAGATCATTGCCGGTAAGATGGATTGTGTGATATTGCAAAACCTAGGCCAAGGTAATTTTATGGTAATGTTGGTTGATATTATGAAATTTATATAGACTTAGAATTGCATACATCATTGCATTGCATTGTATTTACATCTTTCATGTACCTGCCTTATACTTGTTGACGTGTATTATATCCTTTCCATATATGTATTTTATTTTTAGTTGTTTCCTTTTGATTTTATATCTTAGAACTGTTAATGGAGATGGTGTAAGCTATTGTTTGGGAACTTTTTAAATTCCAGGTGTACATGCTCATAGTATTCTTTGTATGTTTTATTTTCTTCTTTGGTTAATCGACATATAATATCTTCTGAATACAAGTGGACCATATTCACTCCTTCTTCTTTTCCATTTCAATTTAAATTATAGTTTGAGCGCATCTCGTGGTGGATGATTTATGCATTAAAAGTTGACAGCCGAGGTACTGGTGCACTCCAAAGTTCGGGGATGACTGTGAACCTCATCATATTCCAGTTTATGTCTTTACTTACTATAAAAGATAGGCTTATCTAGTATGTTAAATTATTCATATTTGTAATTAGATTCTCTTTTTATTTATGACACCCGATTTTGAGATTAGTTGTATTTTGGTCTATGTTATCTATGTGATATTGCATAACTTTATTCTAGAAGTCTTATCTTTTACAATCATATTTCATATTTTAATCTTTCCTTATTTTTGGGTTACTTGGCTTACCTACCAAGTGGGTTAGGTGCCATCATGACCTCAATTTTAAGGTCATGATAAATTGGTATTAAAGTGTTAGTTTCACCGATCTCATAAATGTAAGAGCAAGATGTCTAGTAGAGTCTCGTAAATCGGTACGTTTATGCCTATTTATATCTTTGAGAGGCTATAAGGTGTCTTTAGGAAAGCTTTTCTAAATTGATTCCTTATCATGCAGGTTGTTCATACCCAATACTCTAAACTTATATTTCATTCTTTTCAACGTAGATGTAAGGAGTAGGTCTAGATATACTAGGGGTGCTAAGCTAGCACTTGATGTAGGAGCCCAGTCAAGGGGTTAACTAGGGTTTTCCACAACCAAATGATAGAGAAAAAGCACATCATGAAAGGGCAACACATCAAAGATGGTCAATATGGTGAATACTAGTTTGCAACCTAAGAAAAAAGACAAATAATTTATAACATCAGTTTATAACATTCATAAAAAAAGTAGGAAAGGGGAATATATAGGGAAAATAATTTAAAATATAAAGACAATTCCATTTGAAATATTAAGTCTGAATTGTTTAGTTTGCACCGACATTTAGTAACCCATGGTCTATATGGGTCTGATATTTGCCAAACCGGTGGAGCCTCCAATCCATATTTTCTGCATGAATTGAGATCAACATAATTTGGCCATCATAATATCATTGTTGAGGAATAACATCATAAGGTCATCCAATTAAAGAACGAACAACCCCCTACATCGGGAAAACATAGGTTTGGGGTATTATATCATGAGGACTTACGCCTTCTCGGTGGACTACACAATTCTCCTTAAGCCAAAATTAAAACATTATTCATAGAGTCATTTATGAAGGTATTTACATTTTGGTGTTGTCATATCAAGACTTGCAAATCATATATATCATGCCAAGATTATTATCATAAATTGGTCATTGATTCTTTATCCCATTTTTGAAACCATAATGTAATTATGATTGGATTATTCAATATAATCATACCCCATTAACATTATCATTCCAATGGTTTGAACATATGTTACATGCCCTATAAATATTGAAACATCACATTTAAATAACAACACTTTTAAAATCAAGGAGTATAGATATTTCTCTCTCATCACCAAAATCAAGATATGGGGGACAGAGTTAATTACAAATGGGACATGGCATATTAGATTCCATAAATCGCAATGAGCTCTCAAAACCATATCATATTTCAAAAAATAAATCCCAGATTCTCAAATTTCAATAAAGATTCAAGCTTTTATTCATAAAGGAGGGCTTTCCAACTTTAAATTATTTGTTCTCTTAAAAAACAATTAACAACCCACATAAAACTGCTTTAAAAATTAGTAAAAACACCCAACAATATAATAGGTTGAAACGGGGTTGTTCAACATAACTTTTGACGAAAGAAATTTGTGAAAGTTTGACCTTTTGAGCTTAAAATTTAAAACCTAGTGATATTTGCTTCTCAGAGTTTTGGGGAGAAGTGGGTTATGTTTTTGAAGGATTAAAAACATATTAGGAGGTTTGGTATCATTTAGTATAGGTGGGGGACGATTTTTAATTATAAAAAAGACCAAAAGGCCCTTAAAATAATAGAAAAAAATAAAATCCCGTCAGATAATGGGACTACATTGCACACTCTTGTAGAACCATCCCAGAACGTGTTGCATGGATCTCAATACAAGGGTCATCCAGTGAGCCCTCCCAAGTTGCGGTGGGGCT
The DNA here is from genome assembly GCF_002878395.1 of Capsicum annuum. Classification (NCBI taxonomy): domain Eukaryota; kingdom Viridiplantae; phylum Streptophyta; class Magnoliopsida; order Solanales; family Solanaceae; genus Capsicum; species Capsicum annuum. The sequence goes on from NC_061114.1 coordinate 108,062,980, forward strand.
AGGTCTTGACCTCCTCCAGCATGACACATATTTTCTTTTTGATATTATAACTTCCCTTGTCGTACCCAAACTTATCGTAAATGACATCCACTAATATAAAGGTCATATAGGTTCAGTTTTAGGATCCAAAAGGCATGTAAACATATGAGATATTACATCGATATTTTGTAGAGAAATTCTTATTTATTACAGCTCCTTTGACCAAGTTAACTCAGAAAATATGGTTTTTCAATGGTTGAATACATGTGAGGAGAGCTTTCAAAAGCTCAAAGAGTTGTTGACTTTATCTCCCAACTTCAATTTTCCTAATGTTGGTTTGGGTATGGTATTGATGCAGGAGGATAAGGCAATATTTATCCTCTCATCTGTTGAATCCTCATGAGATAAATTACCCTATCTATATTTTAGAGTTAGCAGGCTTAGTGTTTGTACTAAAGTTGTGGAATAATTACTTGTATGGAGTTTCTCAGATAGTGAGATCTTAATATGAGACATCAATGTTGGCTTGAGTTGCTTAAGAATTATAACCTAACTATTTTGTATCACCCGAGCAAGGCTAATGTAGTTGCAGATGCCTTGTGATAAAAGTTAACTAGTACAAAGATTTTATCTTATCTCTTGACCCAATAGTGGCCTTAAGCCTTGGAGGTTCAGTCCTTAGCTAACTAGATGGTTAGGCTTGATATTCTGACACCTAGATAAGTGTTAGCCTTTATTGATGCCAGATCTTCTTTGGTGGAGCAGATTTGAGCTCACTAGTTTGATGATGAGAGTTTGAAGGTGATTTAAGATAAGGTGTTGAGTGATGAGAAGAGGGTGGTATCTCTTAATTCTGATGGAGTTTTAAATATTGAAGGTCGAGTTTGTGTACCAAAGTTGGTGGATGGGTGAGACTGATTTTGGTGGAGGCATATTTTTCTAGATATTTTATACATCTAGGTGTGACTAAGATATATGTGATCTAAAATAGCTTTACTGGTGGCGTGGTATGAAAAAGGGTGTTGTGGAATTTGTATCTTTTTCTTTTATTGTAGAAAATGAAGGTCTAGTATCAAAGATCGAGTGGTTTACTTCAAAGATTACCCATTCTTGAGTGGAAGATGGAGTGGATCATAATGGACTTCCTGAGTGGGTTGCCTTATACTTCTCGAGGTTCTGATAGTATTTGGGCCATCGTGGATTGATCGACCAAATCAGCCTATTTTATCCCTATTCATATTTTCTTCGATTTTAAAAAGTTGGCCTATATCTAGGTTAATGAGATTGTTTATCTTCATGGGTGTATCATTGTCTATTATTTTACATAGAGGTTCAATACTTTGTTCTACCTTCTAAAATACTTTTTGGAGGGAGGTGGGTACTTAGATTGACCTTAGTACAACTTTTTATCCTAAACTGACGGTCGGTTAGGGAAAACTTTTCAGGTTTTAGAGGATATGCTCCGCGTGTGTGTTATGGATTTCAAGGGTTAGTGGGAATAATATTTGTCTTTGGTGAAGTTTTTTTAAAATAATATATACCATTCGAGTATTGAGATGGCCCTTTTTGAGGCATTTTATAGTAGGAGTTGTTGATTTTCTATTAGTTAGTTTGAGACCTCAAAGGTTAGATCTGTGGTACTAACTTTTTTTGAAAGTCTTTGGATAGGTTTTAGGTGATATAGGGTAGGCTTCGGGCAGCCTAGAGTAGGTAAAAAGAGTTAAGCAGACTATAGGATTCGTACCTTAAAGTTTGAGGTTGGTGATTGAGTCTTCCTTCATATATCTTCCATGGAGGGTATGATGAGGTTTGGGAAGTGGGGAAAGCTCAATCCGAGGTACGTTTGACAATTTGAGATTCATTGGACATTTGGGGAGGTTACTTATAAGTTGGCCTTATCTCCAGACTTTTCATCTATTCATCTCATTTTCATGCACTATGTTTTGACACTATATTCGAGATAAGTCTCATGTGCTTCATTGGTATTCATTTCAGTTGGATGAGAAGTTGACCTTTGTTAAGGATCCAGTCTCCGTTTTAGCCAGAGATATTAGACAGTCGTGTTCTAGTGATTTATGTGGTTAAGGTTTGGTGGAGACACCATCCTCTTGAGGAGGCTACTAGGGAGATCGAGTCTGACATACATAGTAGTTACCTCAACTTTTTATGGATTTAGGTATTATTTTGTATTTTAGTTCAAGGATGACCTAGAGTTTCAATAGTGGATGTGTATGACCTCAATTTATGAGTTTCTATTTTTATGTATTTGACAATTTTTCCGTCCACATAATTAATATATGGTGATTTTTCGGGTTTGGAGATGGTTGTAAAAGTTTTCAATGCAATTGAAAATAATTTGTGCAAGTTTGTGGATCTTAGAGGCTTAAAAAGCCATATAATTGATTTTGTTCAACATTCGTTGTTTTGATTGTCAGATGGCAAACTGGACTACATCAGCAGATTCAAAATGTTGAATTTACATTAGTAGCATGGTTGGTTCAGGTTTGGGACCTATATATTTCATTTTGACCTTACATTTGAAAAATAGTGAAAAGGAATCTAGTAATACCCCGAAAAATTTTCTTCGTAAAGATTTCGTGAGAAACGTATCGAGTTCTACGCTTTAAAGCAATTCATAAATTTTCTATGTAATATTTCTAAGATGTTGACCTACCATTGCGTAGAGTATCGAATAAGCTTTGCAACGATATGTAGATCATCAAAAACGGACACTCGAGCGATAAGTTATGACCATTCCGATCGAACTACGATCATTCCGATCGAACTATGAACAGTAAAACATGCAGGAAATTAAAATTTCTGCAGCCAGTGAATTTCAGGGTCAATTTCAAATGATCATAACTCTTTATAAATAATGATCTGGGTGAGCTACTATATATCAACGGAAAGCTCTAAGAGTTCTCTTTCTAATGAAATTGGTTTCATCAATTTGGCTGTCGGACTAAACGTTATGATCGATCTACTTCAGCCTATCAAAATAGTCCACCAAAGGACAGATTTGACATTATTTGAATTTTAAGGGTATTTTGGTCATTTCACATTCCCCTTCTTGGAAGAAAATTCTTGCATATAATCCATATTTGGACCATGAAATTTATATTTTCATCAAGTTTTGGAGGAGAGGAAAACCCTAGGTTAAATTTTAGCTCCAAAAATCTTTAAATTGAACCGTAGAAATTTCAAATTGATTTGGGATTCGAGTTGATCATGTTAAGGGCTTCGAGAAGCACCCTTCATGTTCGTGAATAAAGTTCCGGAGTCGGAAGTTCATATTCATCTTCCATCTTAAGGTATGTGGGGTTTTGAACAAGAGCAATCTTCCGTTCTTGTGCCCAAAGCTTTAATTTACTATGGTTTTACATGATTTTGCAAGTGAGATTATGTCTAAATAATTCGATTATGAGATTATGATGATTGAATGAATAAACTTTGATTTATATGATTATCTCAATATTTTTATGATATGATTTAATAATTATTATTGCGAATTACACACTTTTACCACGAAGCGGTATTTTGAATGATTTTTGGACATATGTCGAGATGGTATTTTGGAATAATATTTTGAGATATGTGTCAAGCCTTATGCTTCCCAATGACGATTTGAATTATTGAATATATATTTGAGACATGAGATGTCTTGATATCTATAATTGTAAATTTCATATTTTTATTTTGAATGATTTCGAGATATATGTTGAAATGGTATTTTGGAATAATTTGGAGATTTATGATAAGCTTAAAGCTTCTTTATGAAGAAATTGAACCATTGAGCATATTGAGATATAACATTTGAGATGTTACCATGAGTCTTGGTATTTTCTCAAAAATATTGATGTTGTCATGACTTGATAAATTGTTACATTTTGACATTTAAAAAGGTTGAGTTCTATTATTGAAATTTCATGATATTCAAAAATGGGTATACACTCAAATTACTTTATGAAGGATTTATAAGACTTTGAATTTTTCCAATATGGATATACATGATTACTTCATTACTCTACTTCTTAAATTGAGAATTTATGCTATGAATCGCATACTACTACAATGAATTGATATTTCTAAAGGCTTTCGAGATAAAAGTCGTGATTTGAGTTGTACTACGGGATATGTATTCTTATTATGAATTGAAGGTCTCAAGTGCTTTTCAAAAGCTGTTGTCATGATTTAATTGTCAAATTGAAAGAATAATCATTTGAGTACATTGACCTTGAACTCACAGAGTCGAGATGATTTTGACTATGAGAAAGATTGATTTTGATGTAGATGTTGAGATGAATTTTGGTATTTTTTCCAGATGATTTTGATGAGTTGTATTGTTGAAAATATTACTTATTGAGTCTTCATATCCTTGTCCAAATGTCGAGTCGGTTATGGTTCAATGCATTGATACCTTGTTGATGTTGAAAAAGATTGAAATGTTTTAAGTTGAAGTTGGGGTTAGGAATCCACAAATTGTTGATGAATTATAAATTGAGATATTTGATTTGGTCTTTATGATAGACCCTTGTTATGATGATGGTGGATTTTCTAATGAGTTCTGAGGTTATCGGGGAGTAGTACTTAGCACCGAGAGGGAAATTTGATATTTCCCCAAAGCTATGTGCCACCGTAGGGTTGTTTGATGATGATATTATTGGCCAGAGAGCCCGATTGCGATTATTGCAGTTTTAAGGTCGTACTCCCTGGCAAAGAGTATGACTCTCCCGCCAACGGGGGTTTCAAACGTTGGTATTCCACGTAGCTCACGTGGGGTTGTCGGTTATAGGAAACTCCTCTGTCCATAAAAGTCATGTTTCTTGTATTACCGAGTCACTCCTAGATTTGAGTCAAAGAGTTGAGATATTATGATGAATTATGATTACCTATGATGAATTTTGACGATATGATAATTTATGATGATTTATCATAATTTATGATTTTTGATGATTTACATGGATTATGAGATTTTACCATTTGAACTATTTATTATGAGAGTATGAAGAGTATGATTTGATATAACTCAAGCCAAGTGAGTCATCATTGTCTGTATGCATGTTTTCATGAAATTGATGTTGTTATTTAAAGTGTTGCATGCACCCCTACATACTCAGTACATTCTCTTTGTGCTGACCCCCATTTACTATTCTATTCAGTTGCAGTTTCCGGTCAGCGGGTAAAGAGTCCTCACAGTTCAGGGACTTGGGTCAGTTATTTCAGTTTGGAGCATTGTATCTTCTTTCGTCGGTCGTATTGAGTGTGGTAGTTGGGAGTCATGACCCGACTATGTACAAACAATATTAGTAGAGGCTTCACAGACAGTAATAGTGGTTGATGTATTCAGTCTCCTTCTTGTATATATATATGTGTTAGTAGAATTGTCATCTTGTAATTCTAATATTATACTAAACAGATTCTGTATTGAGACATTTTCAGCTTCATTCTCTCAGAATTATGTTTTAATCAGTTGCTTTTGAGTTATACCGATGAAAAGGGTTAGCTTGGGATCACTTGTGACCCTAAGTACCATGTGGCATCTCGGAACTCAATTTTCGGGGCGTTACAAACTTTGTATCAGAGCACAAAGTTCAAGTTTCCTAGGGTGTCTATGAAGCCGTGTCTAGTAGAGTTTTGCAGAACGGTACGAAGACGTCTGTACTTTTCTTCGAGAGGATATAAGGCATTTAGGAAAGGTTGTTGTTCTTTCAAGTCTTGAATTTTGCAATAAGTTTAAACCAGATAAGCTACCAAATTTCTTTTCAAGATCTATAAGTGACAGTTTTTAATTTTCTATCTATGTGTTATTCTTGAGATAGTATCAGCAGCAAGTCCCGGTTCTTTCCCTGATAATGTTTTCAGACTGATTAGCAAAATGTTTCAGAAGTCTCATAAAAGTGGCTTCAGAAGAGCCTCCCAGTGTGTTATAAGTTCCTGAAGTTTCATGTTATGTCCTCTTCTTTATGACTTGTTTATCTAAGACTGAGTGGATGCGTACTCCTTCATCATCGAATATGGTATGCCAAGTTCCTATCTCCCATAATCTTGCCATCATCATGCTGTTGAAAAAAAATAAAAGTCTAGTGAAGCCGTGTGGGGCTCTTTCGATTCACTAGCACAGTTGTTTTGTTATTCACCTTTAAAAAATTTTCAAAACTCATATTCAAAGCCTAGTGGAGCCGTGTGTAGCCTATTTCGATCCACTAGCAACTTGTAGTTCATCTTGTTCCTTGTGCTGGCTGAAAATGTAGGATTTGGAGGTGTAGTAGTAAGAAGGATGGTAAGTGTGATTTGTTGAGCATAAGTATATCGGAATCCATTTTTGCATACATTTGGGGTTAATAGGGAGTGATATATCCTTGTGTGGCAATTTTGTTATGTAGTTTGGTCGAGGTATGAAATGAGTGTTGACGGTATTTGTATCCCAGTGAGTATAGGTTAGTAATGGAAGTACTCGGTGGGTGAGTGTTGTTAAATTATACTGTTACTGGGTCGTAAGAGGAAGTTAAGACATAGAGAGCTATGAACTAAGTTAAGTTATGTATGAAGGATAGATAGTAGTAACGGGTGAAAGAAGGATGTGTTAATGGATTGTGAATAAGATAAGCTATATGACTATGACCAATTATTATTGTTATGAAGTTTAAATGGGCTAGCATTTGTTGAGGATTGTTTTATAGTTTCTAAGTGGAAATTTTGTGCGAAAAGTTTTAAGTTATATTGTGTGCTAAAAGTTAAGTTTGAATGATTGGTGATCGTGAAGGTGACTGTGATGATTTCTTTATTAATGGTATTAGTTGTTAGGAAGTGATCTAGTAATCTTGAATAGTGGATATAAGAGCCTAAGTTTGGTTGATTCGTGATTAAGTTTGATGTTGTGTTTATGATGAGAAAGTTCACCCAAGATATTATGGGACTGCTTTAATTTCGAGGATTAGTGTATAACTGTAATGGCTGAGCTTCTTAGATGTGATTTTGATTCTTATGGTTTAGAAATATAAGTTTACAAGCATGATTTGGACATGAATTCCAAATCTTAAGTTATGTGGCTAGTAATCGAGGTACTCTAGCCTTACCCTATGCTCTATTCGAGAAATAAAGAATTTCTGTTAATGATCAATGAAAGTTTGGATTCATATCGTGCATATTCCCAAATCAAATTTCTTTGCCGAGTTCATGATGTTAAACCTTATATTCCTTATGCCTTGGTGAACGTCAAGTTATTCAGGGTATCTAGTCATATGTTAGACCAACATGTTCTAGCCCTTTGATAACTTCTTTTGTAGGGTGAGAGAGTGATGATGAATGGTTAGTTATATGGAAAAATACGTATTTGTTATGGATAAGGGTGTTGGTGAATAGTTATCTAGATAGAAGAGAGAAAATGTTTCCTTATCTTGGTTAGAAAGGTGTATGCTTATTTTGAGCTAAGTGGTAATGTGAAGTAAGATTGAGATTAAGCTTTCATGTATATTGTGGTTAGTTGAAGTTTTAAGTGGTTATCTTGAGGGATTGTGGTGTACATTTTTCAGATTCTGGAAGCTAGTTATGTTTAAATTCATAAACTTCTACTAAACGATCTTTGTTGTCCAAGTATTCCAGCTCAGTCAATCAGAATCGTATAGTGTACCTTCTCATTTATCATTTCATCATGTTATCCAAGGATCTTAGGAATGAAATCATTTCCATATGGAGCATCTCAATAGTTTACGAGTATACCTCTGTTCGTGCATCATGCATATGAGCTAATTCATAGGTGCCCCGTGCACAGTCTTAGTGACCCTATGAAATAAGTGTTGTAGAGGAACATAGAGTCCTAAGGGGGAGATACCCCGTGACTTCTTAAAGCTTCCGTGCTTTAAACACATCTAGTTCATGCTCAAGTTCTCATTACAAGCCTTGAATTGGCTATTGTTGCATACGAATTCATACATTCTAGAGTCAGTTCAGCTAGAAATTTATGCGTCAGATATGCATGTTTAGTATGAGGACTAGGAAACTGTAATTTCAATCCTGCTGCTATGTCTCAGATTTTTGCGTCCCTTAAGAAGGTCAATTGATCAGTACTTTTATCCTATCAAGCGACATTCGAGGACGAATGTTTCAGAGGGAGAGATAATGTAATACCCCGAAAAATTTTCTTCGTAAAGATTTCGTGAGAAACGTATTGAGTTTTACGCTTTAGAGCGATCCATAAATTTTCTATATAATATTTCTAAGACGTTGACCTACCATTGCGTAGAGTATCGAATAAGCTTTGCAACGATATGTAGATCATCAAAAACGGACACTCGAGCGATAAGTTATGACCATTCCGATCGAACTACGATCATTCTGATCGAACTATGAACAGTAAAACATACAGGAAATTAAAATTTCTGCAGCCAGTGAATTTCAGGGTCAATTTCAAATGATCATAACTCTTTATAAATAATGATCTGGGTGAGCTACTATATATCAACGGAAAGCTCTAAGAGTCCTCTTTCTAATGAAATTGGTTTCATCCAATTTGGCTGTCGGACTAAACGTTATGATCGATCTACTTCAGCCTATCAAAATAGTCCACCAAAGGACAGATTTGACATTATTTGAATTTTAAGGGTATTTTGGTCATTTCACATTCCCCTTCTTGGAAGAAAATTCTTGCATATAATCCATATTTGGACCATGAAATTTATATTTTCATCAAGTTTTGGAGGAGAGGAAAACCCTAGGTTAAATTTTAGCTCCAAAAATCTTTAAATTGAACCGTAGAAATTTCAAATTGATTTGGGATTCGAGTTGATCATGTTAAGGGCTTCGAGAAGCACCCTTCATGTTCGTGAATAAAGTTCCGGAGTCGGAAGTTCATATTCATCTTCCATCTTAAGGTATGTGGGGTTTTGAACAAGAGCAATCTTCCGTTCTTGTGCCCAAAGCTTTAATTTATTATGGTTTTACATGATTTTGCAAGTGAGATTATGTCTAAATAATTCGATTATGAGATTATGATGATTGAATGAATAAACTTTGATTTATATGATTATCTCAATGTTTTCATGATATGATTTAATAATTATCACTGCGAATTACACACTTTTACCACGAGGTGGTATTTTGAATGATTTTGGGACATATGTCGAGATGGTATTTTGGAATAATATTTTGAGATATGTGTCAAGCTTTATGCTTCCCAATGACGATTTCAATTGTTGAATATATAGTTGAGACATGAGATGTCTTGATATCTATAATTGTAAATTTCATATTTTTATTTTGAATGATTTTGAGATATATGTTGAAATGGTATTTTGGAATGATTTTGAGATTTATGATAAGCTTAAAGCTTCTTTATGACGAAATTGAATCATTGAGCATATTGAGATATAACATTTGAGATGTTACCATGAGTCTTGATATTTTCTCAAAAATATTGATGTTGTCATGACTTGATAAATTGTTACATTTTGACATTTAAAAAGGGTGAGTTCTATTATTGAAATTTCATGATATTCGAAAATGGGTATACACTCAAATTACTTTATGAAGGATTTATAAGACTTTGAATTTTTCCAATATGAATATACATGATTACTTCATTACTCTACTTCTTAAATTGAGAATTTATGCTATGAATTGCATACTACTACAATGAATTAATATTTCTAAAGGCTTTCGAGATAAAAGTTGTGATTTGAGTTGTACTACGGGATATGTATTCTTCTAATGAATTGAAGGTATCAAGTGCTTTTCAAAAGCTGTTGTCATGATTTAATTGTCGAATTGAAAGAATAATCATTTGAGTACATTGACCTTGAACTCGCAGAGTCGAGATGATTTTGACTATGAGAAAGATTGATTTTGATATAGATTTTGAGATGAATTTTGGTATTTTTTTCGGATGATTTTGATGAGTTGTATTGTTGAAAATATTACGTATTGAGTCTTCATATCCTTGTTCAAATGTCGAGTCAGTTATGGTTCAATGCATTGATACCTTGTTGATGTTGAAAAAGATTGAAATGTTTTAAGTCGAAGTTGGGGTTAGAAATCCACAAATTGTTGATGAATTTTAAATTGAAAAATTTGATTTGGTCTTTATGATAGACCCTTGTTATGATGATGGTGGATTTCCTAACGCGTTCTGAGCTTATCGGGGAGTAGTACTTAGCACCGAGAGGGAAATTTGGTATTTTCCCAAAGCTATGTGCCACCGTAGGGTTGTTTGATGATAATATTATTGGCCAGAGAGCCCGATTGTGATTATTGCAGTTTTAAGGTCGTACTCCCTGGCAAAGAGTATGACGCTCCCGCCAGCAGGGGTTTCAAACGTTGGTATTCCACGTAGCTCACGTGGGATTGTCGGTTATAGAAAACTCCCCTATCCATAAAAGTCATGTTTCTTGAATTACCAAGTCACTTCGAGATTTGAGTCAAAGAGTTGAGATGTTATGATGAATTATGATTACCTATGATGAATTTTGACGATATGATAATTTATGATGATTTATCATAATTTATGATTTTTGATGATTTACATGGATTATGAGATTTTATCATTTGAACTATTTATTATGAGAGTATGAAGAGTATAATTTGATATAACTCAAGCCAAGTGAGTCGTCATTGTCTGTATGCATGTTTTCTTGAAATTAATGATGTTATTTAAAGTGTTGCATGCACCCCACATACTCAGTACATTCTCTTTGTGCTGACCCCTATTTACTATTCTATTCAGTTGCAGTTTTCGGTCAGTAGGTAAAGAGTCCTCACAGTTCAGGGACTTGGGTCGGTTATTTCAGTTTGGAGCATTGTTTCTTCTTTCATCGATCATATTGAGTGTGGTAGTTGGGAGTCATGACCCGACTATGTACAGATAATACTAGTAGAGGCTTCATAGACAGTAGTAGTGGTTGATGTATTCAGTCTCCTTCTTGTATATGTATATGTGTTAGTAGAATTTTCATCTTGTAATTCAAATATTGTACTGAACAGATTCTGTATTGAGCCATTTTTAGATTCATTCTCTCAGAATTATGTTTTAATCAGTTGCTTTTGAGTTATACCGATGAAAAGGGTTAGCTTGGGGTCACTTGTGACCCTAAGCACTGTGTGGCATCTCGGAACTCGATTTTCGGGGCATTACAAATCTCGAGGGTTAATTTGTTGAATATGATCTTGTTTTGAAAAACTATCATCGCCATTAAGTTTGAAATATCAAAATTATCTTTGTAGCATATATTATTTGTTTTTGTTCCGTCCCAAACGAACTTTGAAGGTCTATAATTAACAAATTTACTAATATCTAGTTCATTCCAGGTCTTTTTGCAGAAATACAATCCTCTAATTGTAAATACGGAGAAAGAATTTTTCCCTCATCGTAATTGCGAGGTGGTGGCATGATCACGAAGGTTAGATTAGTCCTTCTTCCCAAACATGATGAGACTGTCGCAAATACAAAGGGCTGAATTATTACCCTCTATGAATGCATAGCCTTGGTTGTGAACTTGGAGGCTAATTTAGCATCTTAGTCAGTGTTGGCCCTTGCAAACGAAAATGATTGACCATTTTTGCGAGGCACTGTTCACTGAAGTATATAAAAGCCTCATTTTCATGTTTTTCCTCAACTTTTGGACCCTTGAGCTTCGAGTTTGGTTGATTCTTGAGAGTTTCTTTACCATTTGAGCTTGGGTAAGCTCCAAAATCTTATTTCCATTATTTACATCAATTATATCATCAAAAATACCTTTAAATCTAGATTTCAAAATGTAAATTTGAGGTTTTTATTGATAAAATTTTAAAAAGATTTTTCTTCAATTTAGACCTCATATCTAACCCATTTTCATGTGGGTTTCTACATTAGACTCCTATAACCTTGAGGAACATGCTTTAAAAATAAAATTTTGGTTTTACCCATTTTATTTTCAAACTTGTTTTTTGAATCCATTTTGGATCCATCTCAAATATGGGTAACATGGGTATCATAACTTTTTTTAATGTGTATATTCTATATTTAAATATTGTAGTTGATATGATGCAATTTGTAAGGGGAAAGCTCTATGTTGAAGTACTGTAGATCGGTATTTCATCGTTTTGAGGTAGGTTATGGCTTAAGTTTTTTCAGACTGAACTGGATAGTTAATAAATAAGTAAAGCATGCTATGGGTTGGGGTAAATAACAATGGAATTTATAGTTTGAGATTATTTTTATTGTTGTGTGCTAATGTGAAGGCGTATATTCTGCTGTGATTGGTTTGTAATATATGTTATTGTGTGTTGTCCGTGTGAGGGCTTTATTTGATATTATTAGTCTTATTTGTGTATTTGAATGATTTAATTCTTGATATAATGGCCGTGTGGGTCTTATTTTTCTAATATAAGCCCTGTCTAAGCGTTGGTTACCTTTATCATGACAAAATTACCCAAATTAGGGGTTGATATAATATTAATAATGTCTTATATGTGTATTTATTTTTATGGTGCCTAATTAGAGTTGATGATTATGAATTATGGACATATTGAGTTGATTTCTAGGATCACTTATATATATACATTTTGGATGGATTGGATATCATCATATTAAGCTAATTGTGAGCATTACATCCTCATTCCATACATATACATTCATGAGCACATATACTATTAAGGAACATCATTTTTGAAAGAAAACGAGATACTTTTATAAAAACCCTCTCTGTGAACACGAGCAAAAGAGGCAATCTAAGATTGAGATATGAGCTATAGTTTATGGGTTGTTGATTATGGGTGTGTACAGAAAGTCATGCGATGGGTTTTATAATTTAGCCAATCCACATTGCATTGCATTTGCATACACATCTTTCATGATTTCTTTAGTTTCCTTGACTTGTGATCTTAGGCATATTTATATGTCCAAGTGTCAATTATGACTATATGTACTTGTTCTATGAGCTAAATTGCGCATAATGTCTTACATTTTTATTCAAATTTTCATTCCCAAGATAATGGGCATAATTAGTGTTGCAGGGCTTGAACTTGGTGGAACAGAATGTGATTTTTGTATGAATGTATATCTATGGATCCAAGAAAGCATTAGGAGCAACATGTCCAGCATAAAAAAAATGAAACATGGCTTGGAAAGCATGGGACAAAGTATGGAAGAAGGATGACATAAATTGAACTGGAAATGAAGAAGCTGACATTGTGCCGTGCCACGCCCCTTAGTCACCACGATAAGGCCATGGAACGTTGGTGGTTGATTTTAAAGTGGCACATTCCAGTAAGCAGGCACGATATTGGTGTGCAACGCCCCTTAGTCATTGCGATAAGGGTGTGGCATGGTGAAGGCTCAAAAGCGGAATGGGACTTTCTAGTAGGCCTCCATGATATCAATGTGCAATGGCCCTCAGTCACTACAACAAGGGGGTGGCACATTGATATGTGAAAAATGTGCAATCTAGGCCTACTATAAGAGGAATACTTATAATATTTGAGGACATCTTTCACATACGTGAAGGCAAGGAAAAACACTTACGAGGATTTGTTTAGGGTTATTTTACTATTCAACTTTCTTACTCTAAATTTGGTATGACTATTTATATTTTGTGGGTGTTGATTTTGAACATGAGTGGCTAAATTCCCTTGTTCTGGGGTTATGGCCGAACGCATGATTGTATTTTGATAGTCTTAGAGTTGGTTAAACGTTGGTTTCTTTTATGGGCTATTCTTAATCTCTTGTGCTTACTATTTTAATAACTGGCCACCATTGAAATACATGTTTAATCCTTTTGTGAATCCGAAAGGAGGAACATTACGATAGATCTAAAGGTTTAAGGCACAAGTTCTTATCTTTTACATATCAAAGGATTTGAATTAACAGCTAGGATAGAAATATACCTAGAACGCCTTGTTTGGTTCAAATGCAGGAAGATAACTTAAAGAATCTAAAATGAATTATCGCATCCCCACTCAATGTAGGTAGAATATTAGAGGCTCAAAAGACCATAATCATAATATTAATCCTATGAATCAATAACCCAATAACCAATATGACCAACAATAAGGATAGCATTTTACATGATTGCAGGGAGTGCCTTAGCCCTGGAATTTCCTCTCGTTTTACTACATTTCTATTGTCACACTTTATTATTCTCTTATTAGTTATTTAGCTGCTAAACTTTCATAAATATTTTGATACACTACGATACTTGATATAATATCGTCAAAACTAAAATTTAAGTGAATTGCTAAATAAGCAGTCTGTGTAGATTAGATATTAGATTCTTTTGAATCACTATATTACTTGTTCAATCACATAGACTTGTGTGTGCGGTAGACTTCAACAAGTTTTTGGCGCCGTTGTCAGGGACTTGTATATAGGCAACTGTCTTATTTCTAGTTTTGCTAAATTGAGTTGTACATAGTTTATGATTGTTTCTTTTTATTTTATTTTACTTTTATGTCATACTTTTTGATATGTCAGCCTGGGATAGATGGTGGTAGAGTGATGATGATTCTTTTTTTTTGTGGAGGATCCCCACCGGGAGAGTATTTGTCCAAATTTTTAGGGAAGCAAGTGGTTAGCACCTTCACTAGCTGTGGGGGATACTAGCCAATCTATAGAGCAGACACAAGAATTTCAGCTAATCAGCTATTATCTTTTTGGGGACTGATATTGAGAAGGTGAATAAGAGTGTGTGTTGTGGATGGTGTAAATTTGGAAATGAGATTGGTTAGGTCTTATTCAAAGCACTTTTCTACATTATGTACAGATGATGACATATCTTTGGAGTTATCTCAAATAGTGGAAGAGTGTGAAAATGAGGAACAAGAATCCTATATTCTTAAATTTGCACCAGACAAGCAGCACAAAAATATACCTCACTTCAAGGTCAAGTTGTTTACCATGCACCATCCATTACTCGATTCTTTTATCTTCTTACCACCACCCTATAAGCGAAGCAAAAATAGATGTGGAGTTGGGGTGAAATTCATATCCTTGAGGTGGAGGAAAAAATTGATGTGGGTCGTGTCGCAACACTAAATCAAGCGCTGCTTGGGAGGCAACCCAAGTTAAGGTAGTTTTATTTTTAGTATTTTAGTTTTTACTTCATGTAGTTTTTGTTTTTTTGTTATGTCACAGGTTATAGAAAGTTTGAGTATCAGAGACTGAGGCTAAGAAGTATGGCAAAGATTGGGTGTGGGATCCACCCGACTATACTAATATGTAAAGATGATACTAGCTAGGTCTATAGTCATCAGAGAGTATTTATATCTCTAATTTTTAGTATACTTTAGGGACAAAGTAGATTTTTAAGTGTGGGGTTGGGAAATTCCCATGATTTTGGGTAAACTGATCCGGTAGTTCTTAAGTCTTAATTGTTTTCTTAGTATTTGAGTTAAATTTGAAAATTTTGAAAAATTTACAAAAACATTTTCTAGTTTTAGTTTTTGTTTAGTTGGGTCAGTTTGGTAGGTGCACACTTTACCCACCCCGTGGTTGTTCTTTTTGGTTCTTTTCCACGGGGCTGCCCCTTGAACCCAGTATCCTTTTTTAGGAATAATTTTAAATTTTTTGTGATTATGTAAGTGAGATATTCTTGTTGGTGCGATGTATTATTGCATGATGCAAGTGGGCTTTGTATGTGATAAAGTGTTGTTATGATGAATGACTATTTTTTAGACTCCTAGGTTCATGATTATGACTCTTGTACTTGTTGGCGTAATGTTGAATTCATGATATTATTTGATTGAGAGTCTATGATGATCTTAATTAGTTGAGCATGTGCCATGTGTGTATGAGGTGTTTGTATAATATGTTTTTCATATGATGTATAGAACTTGTCTAGTTTACGTGCAAAGTAAAATAAAGAGTGTTGGTTTAGGAAATGATATAGGCATTTCTTTGATAGCCATGTTTTATGCCTCTTTTACCTACCCTTGTACATACTCCTAGTTATCCCTATTGCGCCTTTAGCTTATTTTGTTTGGCAGCCTCATATGTAGCCTGTACCCTTTCTTTGTTTGATCTTAATTTGATCCAAAGCTCTAAAGCGCTTTAGTTGAAAATTAATAGGGTGACAGATTTGAAGTACAAGTAGGGAAAAGGTGAAAATTACTGGTTTTAATAATTGTTGTGTATTGAGTTCGGGAGTTATGTAATGAAAAGAACAAAGATTGTTCAAGAAATTTGAATAATGTATTGAATAGAATACACCCTTCCTCAATATATATAAATTATCTTAATGAGATGGGTCAAAACAAAAGATGTGTGTGAAGATAGACAAAGTGAAAATTGGTTGTTAATAGATTGATTTTAATGTCCATGTGATGTATTAAAGCTCTTAGGGAAGTTAGTCACTACTTTTACGCACCCTACCCATCCCTTATCCTATATTATAACCTTTAAAAACCTATTTGATCCTAAGTCTTAACATTCTGATATTAGTAGAGTAATACACTAAGGGAAAGCCTATGGTTCATGATATGTCATGTGTGAATTCTTTGGGAGAGTGAGTGGAATTTGCTCTCTGTTGTGTACCCATTTTTATCATATATTGCATGATGATGAGTGAATGTGGGTAAATATCTTGTTTTGAGGATGCATGTGGAGGATGGTTAGGTGACCTGTATGAATTCTTGGCTAAATAATGTGCATGAATTTGCCAATGTATTAGAGTCTGTTTTGAGGTTAGGAAGTCTAAAAATAGTAATTTATATTTTTACATGTGATATAACATACTTGGGAGGAAAATTAATAAGTCATGTGTAGCCAGTGTGTGCCTAACAAAAGTGTGTCGTTAAAATAGTGATACGAAGCCTAGGTTTGTTGAGAATAATTGCATGGACTTATTCGAGAGAGACAAGACTCTAAGTCTGGGGTGGTGATCTTAGGTGTATTTATATGTCCAATGTCAATTATTACCATATATGTACTTGTTCTATGAGCTAAATTGCACATAATGTCTTCTGTTTTATCCAAATTTGCATTCCCAAGCTAATGTACATTATTAGTGTTGATGAGGTTGAACTTGGTGGAAAGGTATGTGATTTTTGTATGAACGTCTATCTATGGATCCAGGAAAGAATTAGGAGAAACATAGCAAGCATAAAATGAGTGGAACATGGCTTGGAAAGCATGAGACAATGTATGGAAGAAGGATGACATAAATTAAACTGGAAATAAAGAAGCAGATATTATGTCGTGCCACGCCCCTTAGGCATCGTGATAAGGGTGTGGCACGTTGGTGGTTGATTTTCATGTGGCACATTCTAGTAAGCAGATGTGATATTGGAGTGCCATGCTCCTTAGTCACCGCGATAAGGGCGTGGCACGGTGAAGGCCTCCGCGATATCAACATGCCATGGCCCTTAGTCACTGCGATCAGAGCGTGACATGTTGATATGTTAAAAAAGTGCAATCCAACCATACAATAAAAGAAACACTTGTGATATTTGAGGAGATATTTGGCATGCATGAAATAAAGGAAAAACACTTACAAGGCATTGTTAAGGGTTATTTTACTATTCAACTTTCTTACTCTAAATTTGGTATGACTATTTCTATTTTGTAGATATTGATTTTGAACATGAGTGGCTAAATTCCCTTATTCTAGGGTTAAGGCGGAACGCAGATTGTATTTCAGTATTCTTAGAGTTGGTTAAAAGTTGGTTTATCATATGGGTTATTCATAATCTCTTGTGCTTATTATTTTAATGATTGTCCACCATTGAAATACATGTTTAATCCTCTTATGAACCCTAAAGGAGGAACTTTAGGATAGATCGAAGGGTTTAACGAACAAGTTCTTATCTCTTATATAACAAAGGATTTGAATTAGCGGCTAGGATAGAAATATACCTAGAACGCCTTGTTTGATTCAAATCCAGGAAGATAACTTAAAGCTCCTAAAATGGATTTTCTCATCCCCGCTCAACGATAGAGTTGTGATGTCTTTTTAGGTAGAAGATTAGTGGCTCGAAAGACCATAATCATAACATTAACCCTGTGAATCAACAACCCAATAACCATAATGACCAATAATAAGGATAGAAATTTATATGATTGCAGAGAGTGCCTTAGCCCTGAAATTTCCTCTTGCAGTTCTTACATATTTCCCTACGTTGCTATTGTCACACTTTATTATTCTCTTATTAGTTATTTAGTTGCTAAACCATCACAAATATTTTGATACTCTACACCACTTGAATATAATATTGTTGGAACTAAAATTAAGTGAATTGCTAAACAAGCATTCCCTGTGGGTTTGATATCCGAAAACATGTTGCGCCCAAGCGCACACTTATGTGGTTCCACCAAGTAGTAAAGTGGCCTCAATGAGAGCCAAGTATCTATACCACAGGGACTAGTGCTAAGAAACTATCTAATTCCGTTTCAACTAATAAGATTAAATTGGTGCAAAGGTAACCAAAAGAGTTTGTAGTTTATAAGTAACTGTAAACTAAACAATGCAGTAAATTAAAGGTTCTTAGGCAATCAATAGGGAAAATCCCAGGGTTAAGGCTCTATGAAAAATCATACTACACTATAGAACATCATTTGGTTAGGTTAATTATTTGGGTTGTTGATTCGTAGGGTTGATTTTATGATCATGGTCTTTCGAGCCTCTAATCACCTATCTGACTTAGCCCACAACTACATCGTTGAGCAGAGATGCGAGAACTACGTTAAATGAACATATTTCATCCTGTAAGAGAACCAAACAGGGAACTTAAGTTTATTCTTATCCTAAATTCAAATTATAACTTCTTTCAATTAGAAGAACATAATCCTATTCTATCTATCCCACGTTCTATCCTCTTGTTCCTCCTCTCAGTTTCACAAGATAATTATACATGTATTCTAAGATTTGGACCCCTTAAAATAGTGATAACAAGGATAAACAAACAACCAAATATGATAAATAACCTAACTAAATCAATTCATAACCATAATACTCATGTTCTTGGCCTTAACCTCGAAAAAGGGTGTTTAGCCGCTCATGGACGTAATGTAATCACAATGATTGAATACATGTTAAAATCCATAAACAAACCAAATTAATAGAAGAAAACCCATAACTAAAGTGTTCTTAAGCCTTCCTCAAAGTCCTAAGGTCGTCTAAGTTAGTTTCCTCACACCAAGCCAAGACTTTGTCTAGGTTTTGCAAACACACATCAGACGAGTAACCAAATACCTCTAAAAAATCCTCCACCATATCATAGAAGGTGGTCATTATACACCTTTGGAAAGTAGTAGGTTCATTGCACAATATAAAAGGCATACGCCTGCAAGCATAGGTTCCATACGGACAGGTGAATGTTGTCTTCTCCTGGTCTTCTGGCACTATGGCTATCTGATTATATCTAGAATAGCCATCAAGGAAGAAGTATTATTCTTGTCCAACACTTTTGTCAAGCATTTGGTCAATAAATAAGATGGGATAATGATCCTTTTGGGTGGCCTCGTTGAGCTTCCTATAGTCCATATAGATCCTCCACCCAGTCACAGTACGAGAAGGGATCAATTTATTATTATCATTTTTTATAACTTTCATCCCTTCTTTCTTTGGAATGCACTGCACAAGACCAGCTTATTTTCTATTTGAGATGGGATAAACTATTCTTGTATCGAGCCACTTAATCACTTTCTTTCTGACCACCTCATTTATCAATGGATTTAATCTTTACTAATGTTGCAAACTCAGCTTGTGATCTTCTTCTATAAATATTTTATGCAAGAAAAAAGTAGGATTAATTCCTTGGATGTGTGATATTCCATCCAATAGCCTTTTTTCTTTTTGAAGGCACTGGCAATAACTCCTTCACCTTTATATCAGACAAACTTGTAAAGAGAATTACCGATAAAGTGTGATCATCACCAAAGAATGTGTATTTAAAATGAGATGGTAGATCCTTCAGCTCTAACTTTAGTGCCTTCTCAATAGATGACCTGAGAAAGGAACCAAGAGGTCTATTCAAAGGCTCACATTCACTCTTTCTAGTAATTACACTTTCCACATCCAGGATCTAACCTATTTCAAATGCTTCAACATCGCCAAAAATATAATATCCCACTAATGCTCACTCTAGTGGGTCCTTGGATATAATAAGATCGAACTCAGGATCAAGTTCTATGACTGTAATGTCAGGTAATTCTTCTAGTTTCATTACCTTATACACGTCAAACACCTCGACCTTATCGTGAGCTCTCATTGTCAACTGCCCTGCAGCCACATCAATCAACGCCCTTTCTATAGATAAGAAGGACATCGTAAAATAAATAGGACTTCCGGATAAACATCAAAATCCAGAATAATGAAGTCGACCATAATATGAGATAGCCCACTTGAACTATTATATTTTCAACAATCCTTTCTAGTCTGGCAAGTGAACAGTCCACTAACTATAGAATCACTGTGGTAGGTCTCAAGTTTCCTAGCCCCATCTTCTTGAACAAAAATGTAGGCATGAGGTTTATACTTGTACTAAGATCACATAAACCTCTAGCACAAACAGA
The DNA here is from genome assembly GCF_002878395.1 of Capsicum annuum. Lineage (NCBI taxonomy): Eukaryota > Viridiplantae > Streptophyta > Magnoliopsida > Solanales > Solanaceae > Capsicum > Capsicum annuum. Next base: position 108,083,435 of record NC_061114.1, read on the forward strand.
TTGTCCAATAGTGATATAAATAGTGAAACTACATAGATCTTTAAGTCTTGTGGGCAACCTGTTCTGAATTCTTAATGTGCGCTCCTCAGTAAGTACAATCGTGGCATACTCGATCAACTGATTGCTATTTTCCATAATATCTTTGATGTACTTAACATATTTTGTAACACTCTGTAACACATCAATAAGAGAAAGGTTAATGTGAACTTGTTTCAGCAAATCAATAAATTTCTAATAGCAAACTTCCTCTTTCTACTTTCTTAGACTTTGTGGGAATGATGAAGGTGGCTTTACACTTTCCACTTTGGTTTCAGTGCTCTCCACTTTTTCATTCACAACCTTCTCTTTATTCTTTTCTTTATCTCTATCAACAGCTTTGTGAGTCACCTGCTTAGGTTCTAACTCCTTTAGTTGCAACCCACTCCGAGTAAAAACTGCATTCACTTGTTTTAGATTTGGTTCAGTACCAGTAGGTAAACCTCCATGAGGTCTAGTATTTTGTGCCCCTGCAACCTGACCCATTTGAACCTCTAAGGTTTGTATATCCATTTGCTGATTTTTTATATCTGCAACAAGCTATTCTTTGAGTAGCCATAATATGTGTCAGGATCTCTTCTATATTACTTGACTGAGTAGTTACTTGATTTTCTAGAGCATGTTGCTGCTGATTTTGAATTTCTGGCCCACAATATTAATTTTTATTTTGTCTCAAATTTCCACCCCATGAGAAGTTGGGATGATTCCTCTAGTTAGCATTGTAAGTATTTCCATAGTTCTGATTCCCTTAGCAATGTACATTACCCACATAATTAATAAATTTTGAATTAGCTGCATAAGAATCTACTGTATGGTCACTGCTACCACATACCTCACACCAAGTCTAAGCCTGAAGTACTATATTTGTTGTTGCTGGTATGATTCTCAAATTCAAACTGATGAAATGCGTAGTTATTTGGTTCTGTAACAAAGAAATTTGTGCTGCTATAGACGCCAACTGGTCGACCTTTAGCACCCCTGCAACCTTCTTTGGAGCACTCTTTTTTGTATCTGTATTCCACTTAGAATTTCCCTATAAAATATAATTCAGCAGTGTGTACAATTCATTATAAGTCTTTTCTAGTACATGTCCACTCACAACTGAATATAGGAGAATCTTAGTATTTGGATTGAAACCCTCAATAAAAGTGTGTACTAACACATCATTATTTTGATGATGGTGAGGATAATTACGGACATAGACTTAAATATTTCTAAGCTTGGTACAAATTCTCTCCTTCTTTCTACCTGAAACATAAAATTTTTCTTCTCAACCATGCGGTCTTTCCAGAAGGGAAGAACCGAATAAGAAATTTTATGAGTCAGGTCATCCCATGAATTGATGGGGTTTGGTGGCTCCACCTTCCACCAACTCTTCCTTTCCCCCCAATAGAAAAAAGGGGAAAAGAGTCAGTCTAACATAATTAGTACATATCCCAGTGGGAATGTAAGTATCACTGATCTCAAGGAAGTTTTGTGTATGATGTTGTGGATCTTCATGAGATAAACCTGTGAATTGTCCACTTGTATGCAAGAGTTGCACCATGTTTTCCTTCAATTCAAATCAACCACCCATATCTAGTTTACGAATGTTGTTAATAGCATTATTCGCAAGTAGGATTGCCACTTCATGAACAAGTCTAGCTCCTATTATATTTACAGGAACAACATTTGTTGGATCTTCCATTTGAAGTTATTGAATTAGAGATTGGAGTATTGCTGCCCTCAACCGCTGATGAAATATTCACTCAAGTTTCAAATATAGCTCAACCAATTATCTTTTCCTTGTCATTCCAATACGTCATTTATCTGCAAAAGTCAACCGCTAAGATCAAGTTGTTAACACTCGAATATTATTATTATCAAAAGCAAGAATTTAGAAAATTACTACTTACTTGAGTCCCCGGTAATGACGCTAAAAACTTGTTGCGCCCCAGCACACACACAAGTGTACGTGGTCTACTAAGTAATAAATGGACTTTAAAATCCAAGTATCGATTCCACAAAAAATTGTGTTAAACAACTATCCAATTCTAGTTCAACTATAAAGATTAACAAGTGCTCAAGTAACCATAAGAGTTTGGAAAGTAAAAACTAAACATAATTGTAAACAATGCAAAAAAGTAAAGGTTATTAGACAGTAATAGGGAGAAACCTAGGGTTAAGTATTTTCGAACAATCATAGGCGTGAATTGTTCTCACATCCTTGCTCAATGATATAATTGTAGGTCTGAGTTAGATAGGTGATTAGAGGCTCGAAGGACCATGATCATAAAATTAACCCCGTGAATAAACAACCAATATAATTAACCTAACTAATTAGTTATGGAATTTAGGTAAGTGAATCAAATAGGAAATTTAGGTATATTCCTATCATAAATTCAAATTATTACTTCATTCAATTATAAGATTACAATCCTATTATATCTATCCTCTTATTCCTCCTCTCGGGTTCACAAGATGATTATGCGTGTATTATAAGGATTTGAAAATCCTTAAAATAGTGATAAAAAGGATAAATAAACAACCAATTATGATAAACAACCAAACCATATCAATTCATAACAATAATACTCATGTTGTTGGCCTTAAGCTGGAAAATGGGTTCTAGTTGCTAATAGACATAACTGTAACTGTAATGATTGAATACATGTTAAAATTCATAGAAAACCAAAGTAATAGAATAATACACCTAATTTAATTATTCTTAATCCTCCCTTATAGTCCCAATTTCATCCAAGGCATGTAACACAATGTTTAAGGGTCCTATTTATAGGAGGACATAAGCTGCCAATTTTGATATAGAGGTGTGCCACGCTCATATCATGGTGCCTAAGGTATGTGGCATTCCCTAATGGTGGTTTTATACTGAAATTAGTAATTTATAATTCCCCCAAGGGCATGGAATGGCCCCAAAGCAGTACCTTAGGTCTGTGGCACGCCAATGACTCCAAAATGTCCGTTTTTGGTTAAATTTTGTCCCATTTATTTGTCCATCCATTCCAAGCCTTGTGGTATTATTTACACTTGATTTATATCTTTTATATCATCCATATATCATTATTATCAACTCACCAATAATCGTATATCATCAAACAACACAAATTAGAGCTCAAAACAAAATGCAACTCAAGACGATGAATTAGAAACTTCTTGTTCTTTTGATCTTTAACTTATTATTTTGTCTCTTATCTTCTTTCAAGTGAACCTTAAACACTATAAATAATTTTTCCACACATAACTATATAATCATACCCTTAGTAACTCATTACGCACACTAGAATCCATTGAGATTAACTAGAGCAACAAATAGCTCAAGCTTGTAACACTAGTTTTCTCGTCTAAACTCTAAATGACCAAATTGATTCCAAACTTATTTGAAACACACCTTATACATTATAATCAATTATTTTAATACTTATATGTACAATTATACAAATATTAACTCATTAAGCACATAAAAATTCCTCAAAATAAGGCTAAATAATTTTGGATAACAACAACGAGGTGCATAAATCCACCTCAAATCAACTTGTGTTACTTACATCTTTGTGCATGTTTATGATATTTTCATTTCTGTTCATATATTAGAACTGTTAGATGGTGTAAGTTACTGCTTAGGACTTTTCTTCTTATAGGTGATGTACTCATAGTATGTTTTACTTATCTCATTTCCAACTTCGCTCAGTATTTCTATGATACCTGCTGAGTACATGTGGACCATACTAACTTGTACTGTGCCCTTTTGGTGTAGATTAGAGTACGATTATAGGATGCAGAAACCCATTTTCGTGCGGATTGGAGTGGTGTTTGTGGTATTAGGTGCTCTATAGATTTCTGAGATGACTCAGGGTCTCCTCTTATTTTACTTTATAGCTTTATTTTGATTTCAAAGACATATATGTAGTTTCGATTTCACTTATATACTAGATGCTCTTACACTATGACACAAGATTTCGAGGACTTATGGGACTTTTTTCAAACATTTATTTTAATTATGTCTCATATTGGCTTGACTTCATTATAGAAGTCACCCCTTGATTTATGGTATTGTCAATTTTTATTTTTTCTTTATCAATTTGGGTAATCTACTTACTTATCAATGCCGAGCCGCGATAAGTGCCATCATTATCTGCTTTTAGATCATGATAGTTCAAGCAGACATCAATGATAGCATTACAGTATATAGATACACTATGATGGTATCAATGAGGTCCTACTAAGGATTGATGCAAACATCAATGAACATAACAATATATAGATATACTGTGATGGTATCATTACGGACCAAAGAAAATTAAAAAATAGCGAATTAAATAAAATTATAAAATAAATAATGACCAAAAATATGAAATTAGCTTGTGGTAAAAAAAAATAAAGAATATTTGAGAAAAAATAATTGAAAAAGGAGGGAAAAATAAAGAATAAAGAAATAAATGAAAAAAAGAAAAAAAAACAAGAAATTGAATAACAAAGAGAAAATAAAAATAAATAACACAAAAATAAAAAGGAACCAATAATGAAAATAAAAAGAAAGAAAAGTAGAAAAAAGAAGAAAATAAAAGAAGTAGAGAAAAAAAATAAAGAACAAGAAAATAAACGAACAAAAGGAACAAAGGAAAGGAAAGGAACAAGAAATAAAGAAACTAAAAAATAAAAAGCGCAAAAATAAAGGGAACCAATAAAGAAAAAAGGAGAAAAAATAAAAAGAAAGTAGAGAAAAAGATGAATAAAGAAATAAACGAGAAAAAAGAAAATAAAAAGAAGGAAAGAAGTATATAAAATAAAAATTGAGTATGGAATGAATTAGATTATGGTGTTAAAAAGAAAATAAAGAATAAAATAATTTTATGAAAAAAAAAATGAACAAAGAAGCATAAAAATAAAAGAAATCGAAAAAAAAAAAGTAGAGAAATAAAAAGGAAAAGAATTTAAAGGGAGATAAATATTCAACTATAAGGGAAGAGGAAAATTTTATTTAATTAGTTATAAGGACATTTTATATAAATGGACATTTAGTTGTAAATAGTTTGCTCCTATGGGGTATGAATGTACTTTCCTCTACTTTTTTACTTTACTTCGAAATACTTTATTATGAGTCAAAATAATTTTATTGGGCCTGCTATAATGCTGAAGAGTTCTATTTGGAATTCAGACCCAATTAGCATCTAAATTTGTTTATAAAGGGCTTGGGGTTAGACAAAAGAGTATGCATATTATGTATGGGCCTTTGACAAATCTATGTTTTTCATCTCCAATTCTTCTATGACTTCTCGTTGCTCTTCCATTCATCTTTGTATTTTCCGTTCTTGTTCCTGTAAGGACTTTTATGCTGGTAACTTGAGTTGTTACATACTTGTTTGTTCAGAAAAATAACAAAAACACATCAAGAGGCATTTTCACTGTTTTGGATTTCACTTTTTGTGCTTTTAATTTATTTATTTTTCAAAAAAAAGAAATATTTTCACTTCATAAAATAACCCCATTTTCATAAAAGTCTAATATTTTTAAAAATTTATTTTCACTTTTTTTACTTTTTAGAAGAATACAGTTGAATTCTAAATATTAACCCCGAAATATTATAGCCAAACACAACTTCAGCTCTATTTTTAACTTCAAAAATATCAAATAAAGTGAATGTCTTTGGTTTTGAAGGCCAAATGGGTCCTAAAAGAAGTACTTTTAAAAGAGTTCACATTTTATAACCTTGGAAAAAAATCAAACATAAACCTAATGCCCAATTCAGTCCTTAGAAGGCTTATGCATATTATGAAGCTAGGCTAATTGATATCATGAGTCTCACCAAAATGAGAAAATTAAAAAAAAAAAAGTGTCTTTTAAGTCTTGAATATAATATTAGTTACATGTTTGACCAGTCAAAGGTCAAATATCACTTAAAAATAGAATTAAGTCAATTAAGGACTAAATTAATACTTTTAGTACTTCTTTAATTATTGAAAAATACAAAACAACCCAAACACATTTAATTCCAAAATAAAAGTAAAATCAGTTTTAAAAAAAATCAAAACTCTCAAAAAATGATTCCCTCTTCCTCTTTCACCTCAAAAGTTCTCTTATCTCTTTCCCCCATATTTGTTCCTTTTGTTTTCCAAGTCTACGCGACCAATAAGCTTCGACAACATCAATGTCAGTTGCCTCAACTTTGGCTTTTTCATCGTTCACTCTTTTATTTTGAGTGCCAATTTCTCTCTCTTCTCAGGTAAAGGCTTCTTCTTTTTTCTTGTTTAAAAAATTAAGGTTTTTGAGTTAATGAAGGAAAAGAAGAACTGAGTTGTCTTCTCTTTAAAGTTTGGGTTAATAATTTTAACATTTTATGCTTAAAAAGGAAAGAGAAACCAGACAAACCTTAATTTTTGATATATTGTTCTCTTAATATGGTAGTTATTGTATTCGTGATATCTTTTTCAGTGAAATATGACTTTTTTGATTGTTGTTGTTCTCAAACATTATTGTAGAAGTAATGAAATTTGAATACTAAATTTTTTTGGAGAAATCAGTTGTGATAAAATCCAACAACTGTTGAGATTGTACCATAGCTTTTAGTGAACACTTACTTGTGATTATATTTTGTGTTCTTAAATGGGTCTAAAAGCATAGTGAAACGGGTTCACAAAAAGTTAGCGTTTTCAACAGATTATTGTTTTGGCTAATTAAAACTTAGAGTCATCTTCTCTTCAAAGTTAATTTAGTATTAGTGATTATTAATCAATTTGTGGTATCTGTTCTTCTTAACACTTGATATGGTTATTGTATTGTAAATAATTTATCTATCTTCTTCAATAAAATATGAGTTTATTGTTGTTCTTGTTCTTGAATATTATTATTCAAGTGGTGATATTTTTGGCTTTTTGTTAGTGTTGTTGCTGTTCTTGAACTTCTGGAGAATGGTCTTGATTGGTTTTTTTCTATTATCCTCTATTGTTGCTAGATTTTTTTTTTGCAGGTGTTTTGATTATTCCCAACAGATGACTCATATATTACAACAGATTAGTCACCTGTTAGACAAAAATAAAATATTGGGGTTAAAATGTAGTTAATTTATGAGATGTGTAATATATTGCAACAAATTAAGAATCTATTGGAATAATTTAAGTGTCTGTTGGAAAGAAAAATATTACAATAGCTTTGCTGTTTTGATTTCTTCCAAAAAATTAGTGATCTATTGCAACAGATGAGTAATCTGTTAGAAGAAACTAAAAGAGCAAAGCTAATGCTTTGATTTATTCCAGTAGATGGGTGATATGTTGCAATAGATCACTCATCTGTTGGATGAATCAGAATAGAATTGTAAATTTTATTCTTTTTCAATAGATGAGTAATTTGTTGAAGAATTTACCATTTGTAGATGTACAAAATGGAAATGAAGCAGTAGATGTAGTTCATGACGAAGTTATTGAAAGAGAAAAATTAAAAAATCTAGATAAGTAGAAAATGAGTAAGTAGGTAATATAGCAGAAGATGAAAAAAAGGGTAAGGAAAGAGATGTAGCAGATTGTAAGAAAGGAGATGAAATAAAAATTGAGGAGGGAAATAAAAAGAAAAGTGAGAAAGAAGATGAAGAGGAAAGTGGAGAAAATGATGATGATGAGGATGGAGAAGACGAAGAGAAAAGAGATGAATAAGATGGAGATGTTGGAGGTAGGGCAAATAAATAAATAAAAAGAGGAAGAAAATGAAACAACTAGTGAAAAAGAAGATGATGAAGGATCTGATGATGATAAAAAAGATGTTTATTAAGATATCGATGACTGATCATGAACTTAGACCGAAAGCCCTACACAATATTGTCAAGACTCTTAGTATTGACAAGTTCTAGGTGGAGATGCCTATAGATAACTGTACAAATTTGACTGGTGATTCTATGGTAAAATCTATCATGGGATTTTTTATTAATTTATCTAACAAGAGACACTCATCTCTAATGATGAGGAAGCTATCAAAATAGAAGGAGTAGGCAAAGGCCACAATGGCCTTGGTCGAGTCATCTACACCCATCAATCTTCCTTAGTCTAAAAAGAAAAGGCAAGGCACCCAAGTTGGTAGTGAAGCTATAGAGAGTTTGAGTTCTTCGGAGGGAGAGAAAGAGTCTAACTCCAAACCCTTCAATGTTGTTGCTGAACCAGTCTTGAGAGGAGTTAACTTAAGAAAGTGGATAGTCCTAAACACAAAGGACTACTATATTAATAGTATTTCTTTGACTGACTAGGGAAACAAGAAGAGGAGTATTCAGAAGGAGCCCCGAGTACTGACTGAGTCACTCTAGAAGGTTTTGAAGTTGGTGAAAGGGTTCTAGAGATATGAGTTGGGATGGATGACTAGCCCCCTATGGAATTATGGGCCGGAGTTGGTACAAAAGTGTTACGCCAACTTTCAGGCGATGCTGAAAAACATGACTCCTTTAGAAAAAGATATGAAGAAGTAGCCATGACTAGAGACTATTTGGGTCCATGATGTTAAGGTTGACATCTTTGTTCAATCCATCTCCAAGGACTTATTCAGAAAGGCATTTATACTAGTCGAGGAAATCTCAGAATATGATTTTCGGATAAATAATCTGAGAAAGGTAAAGAAATTAATAAATTATGATAAAAGCATGCACTATAGATAGTTGGTAAACCACATTGCTAAAGCTAGAGAGAATGCCTCGTGGGTCAATGGGGCTACTATTTACAAAAACAATTTGAAGTTCACTGCAAAGACATGGTGATCGATTGTCCAACACCAGATTGCACCTATAACCAATGATAATATATTGGGTTCAACTCATAACTTCTTGGTAGAAGCCTTGGTTTTGGGAGTGAAGTTGAATATCCTGCAGATTATCATAGAAGATATTCGAGATAGGGTACTTTAGTTCAACACCACATTACCCTTCCCTTTTATTGTGACTTAATTAATGTGGTATGTACATATAACAATTATTATTGTAATAGACTAGCTGATTCAGCCAACAAAGGTTACATACATGGCATTGATCAAAGATATGCACAATCTGGATGCCCTTGCAAGAGTCTTGGAGATTATCGATGTAGTTAGAGGTACCCCAACTAGTGACATACCGACGTCTAATATTGATGCCTCTTTATCCTCAGCACTACCCCTATCCATTAGCAGCTAGCCCTTGGTTCCTATGGGTTATACATTGATCCCAACTTTATAGTTTGAAGAAATTATGATGCCTGAATAAAGAAGCTCAAGGTTAGGGTTAAGCCATTTGTGGGTGATGAGATACAAGGTGCAGTGCGGACTATCTAGATAGGGTAGATAGGTTTGAGATCCAGATAATAGCTAGGATAGACACAATCAAAGAGCCTGATTTGTCAGATATTCAAGCAGACTTGATCGAGTTACAAAAATGGTTAGGGTATTGATTGAGAGAGTGGATACTTCACCTCCCCCACCACCTATGCCTTCACTGGCAACTCTAACAGTGGATGTGGGCTCCCTGGTTCTGGACTTTTATAATCTCATCCCAGATGTTGAGAAGGAAAATATGACTTAGATCCTTGAAAGAGGAGAAGGGGAGATAAGGTTTAGAAAGGATAGAGAAGATCTGATAAAATGAAGAAAATTAGATGAAACATCCACTCTCTCAGTCAATACCCTGATTGTTTTCTTTAACTCGGTCAGGTCCACTTAAATAACTGACAAATTAGGTGCCTATACTACATCCATCCTAACTGTTATCCAGTTCTTAAATCTATCTACCTGTGTTTGGACAGTCCATACTGCACCTTATATGTCATCACTCACATAAGCTTAACCCCAACCTCGATCTTCTTTATTTGAGCACCACAATCTTTTCCATTTGTGAAGTTAGGATTAGTGTATAATCTACAAGAATAAAGGGTCAATTATGAATGGATGTTGCTGGTGCTGAGAATGAAGAGGCACTGGAATAAGATGTCGATATGTCACTAGTTGGTGCACCCCTAACTATATGGAGAATCTGCAAGCCTCTTGTAGGGACGACCAAGTTATGAATATCTTTGATCAATGACATATCCACAACCTTTGTCAACTGAATCAGTCAGTCCACTATATCAATAATCAAGACCTATGCATTCCACATCAACTTATTCATAAGAAAGGGAAAGGGTAATGTAGTGCTGAATTAAAGTACCCTATCTCGGATCTCTTTCGTGTTGATTCGTAGGATATTCAACTCTACTCCTGAAACCAGGGATGCTACCATCAAGCATTAGTTGTACCTAATGTGTTTTCATTAGCTGTAGGTATAATCCAGTTCTTGAAAACTGATCACCACACCTTTGCAGCGAGCTTTAAACTATTTTTATAAATAGTGGCCCCATTGAGCCACGGGGCATTCTTTCTACCTTCAGCATTGTAACCCGCTAGCCACCTATAGTGCATGTTTTTATCACTATTTATCAATTTTATCCTTCTTAGATCATTTATCAAAAAATCATATTTTAGATTCTCTTCAACCGGTAAAAGTACCTCTCCAAATAAGGTCATGGTGATTTCCTGAACGAAGAGGTCAACCTCAATGTCACATACCTGAATAGTCTCCAGTCATAGTTGCTTCTTCATATACTTTTACTTTCATGAAGGATTCATATTTTTTAGTAATGCATCATAGTTGGGGTAAAACTCTCATACCAACTTATATATAATCCATAAGGATCTAGTTATCTACCTCAACTCATAACTCTCGGACCCTTGTATCAACTTTGGTATCTTCTTATGAATCAGTTAGTACCCAGGTCTTATCCTGATTACTTCTATTTTTGTTTCCCCAATTAATCAAAGAAATACCATCAATAAAGTAGTTTCGTGAGTTTGGGACACTCCATATTCTCAGATCAACTCCTCTTAAAGATGGTGCAACAATAGAGGGTTCAGAGTTGCACTCATCCTCCTCCACCCAAAGAACTCAAACTCTCCATATCTTTACCCCGAACATGGGTGACTTGCCTTCATTCTTCAAACTAGAAAAGGTTGATGGGTGTATCTAACTTGACTAAGTCCATGGATGTTAGGGATTTTGACTACTTCCTCATAGTTTAAGGTAAGTGATGCTCGTCTGATGTAATGAGTTTTCCAGGTCTCAGAAATCCATCCTATGGCAAGAAGGTAAGATTGCACCTTTATTGCATGATCATAGGAAGGATTATCTAATGGGAAAACATTACCAGAGTCTATAGTGCTCTCTAGGAGAAATCCCTACCTCAAAATACATGTACACAAAACTCACCCTACCAATGTACCTTCTTGGTGCCTCCCTGAGTATCCTGGCTAATCGGCTCAATAATCTTATCATGCTCTATGATACTCTCAAAATAATAACTAAAACTACCATTTGAGTAGTAGCCAAAAGATAATCAGCCATCAACCTTTTAGCAAACTTCCTAATCCTCTCTGACTCGGTGGTGGCATTGGTAGTGGCATATCGTGATAGTATATTTAAATATGTCTCATACTCTGATATAGTATTAGGGCCCTGCTCTAGGTGATCAAACTCATCTCTCATATGATCCTTTAAACTTTTAGGCACATACCTCTCTAAAAAATCCTAAAAAACTAGGTCTATATTATAGAAGGAAAACCCAATAATCTACAACTAGAAAGATATTTCTACCACTGTCTAGCCACATCTGTTAATTGATAAGTCATATATAAAACTCCATGATACTCAAGGGATCCGAGGTTATGTAGCCTCTCATGGTAGTCAATTAGAAACTCATAGGCATCCTCTCCAATAGTACCATTAAACTTAGAAAAGCCAAGAAAATATACCTCTCAAACCTGTTCTAATCATTAGAAGATATCATGGGACCCAAAGCAATTGGAGGAATACTAAGTCTAGTCGACAGTGAATCCACATGTGTGGGTAATACAAAAGATGATTGTACCTCTAAAGTTGGAATGCCATAAGTAGAAATTGGCCATGACGGCTAAACACCTCCTATAATCTACAAAATACCTGGTACACTTAAAAGGAAACCCACCTGGGGAACACCATCTAGATGACTCAAGAGATGAATTAATAGATCTTGTAGTACTGGGATATCAATTGAACTCTGTGGTACCTAAGTTGGCCCAGCACCCACTGTCTGATAGTCATCCTTATATGCTCAACCTCAGGCTCGGTAGAGGCTTACCTAGTAATTTCTATGACTGAGGTGCAAAAGCAGTTCCCCATGAACCTACTCATCACTAGGATTTTTTTGGGAAAGTTACTAGCAAGTGATGAGTCATCCATCTTTCTAAAGGCTTAAGTTTTTTTCACTAGAACTTTGACCATCTTATTTTTCTGGTATAATGGAGGCCATGTTCCGGTATTGGAATTTCATTCTTATTAGTACAGGCTTCATATATTGATATAGATAAGTGTTCTTGTTTATGTCATATTCCAAGTCTTGAATTTTTGAATTATTATTTCAATTGGATTTAATAGCTTATGGGTCTATTTCCTCACTTTATTTATGACTATGATATAATTCTAAGGGATCTTCTCAGGCATTTATTGGTTTGGGATACTCGTTATGGCTAGGGCCTCAGCTTAGGTCATGAAATACTTGGTATCAAAGCATGGTTAAAGGTCCTAGGAAGTCTACAAAGCCTTGTCAAGTAGAGTCCTTTTTATGGGTTTGCAACAAACACTACATATAAAGTGGTGGCTACAAGGCATTTAGGAATGTATTTCTTTCTTCATGTTCTAGTTCATGCTAGAGAGTCAGTGCTAAGTGAATTTTTCTAACCCCCTAATTTTTCCTTGCGTTTTAAATCATGACTCCAAGAAGAAATAACTGCCAAAGAGCTTTAGCTGGAACTTTCATCCCCAATGGGTAAATAATGAAGAGGGTTTTCGTAGTTCTGAGAATTTTTTTTTTCGAGAAAAGGTCCCCTCCTTCAATATCATGATTGGGTCGACCAGGCCAGATCATGAGTGAATATAAAAAAAATGTACATAGCTGTTCCAGCTGAAATTCGTCCTACCTACTCGTAGGATGCTAACCCAAATAGAGCCCACACTTCTAATTCCACTTCTTCTACTGGGATTCACCAGCCCAACTAGTTCTCCTAGAGCTCTAAGGACTAGTACTATGCGAGCATAGCCCCCATAGGGCAAAGTTTATAACTCTTGTCTATAATTAGATAGACCATTCAGATGTTGGCTCAAATTGTGTCATCTCAGTCCCGTCATTCGAGTAGTGTTGGTTCTGCTGTTGGTTCTTTGGATATTACTCAGGTTGGTCATTTCATATGTCTAGACCTGCTAACTTTCATGAGATCCAAAGTTGAGAAAGATCCTCAGAGCTTATGGATGAAATAGAAAAAAATTTCAAGGTTATGCATGCTAATGATACTGAAGAAAGAGGGAATTTATAGCCTATTAGTAGTATGATAAGTGGGAGGAGTATAGAGGTAAATATATTGAACATGCGGTTTTTGAATATTTTTCCAATGCCTTCCTTGAAAAATTCATTCCATAGAAATTGAGGGAAGCTGAGGTTGAAGAGTTTGTGAACCTAAAATAGTAGAAGATAAGTGTTAAGGAGTATGCCCTTAAGTTTACTCAACTATCTCATTATGCTCTAGAATTGATATATAATATGAGGCCTCAGATGAGAAAGTTTGCATTTGGTATTTTTGATGAATTGGTAATAGAATGTAAAAGGGCTATTCTGAATAATAACATAGATATATCCAAGTTGGTGGAATACATACAGTAGACAGAGAGTGAAAAAAATAAATGGTAGAGGTAGAGGAGGGGAAAAATAAAAGGTCCAAACCGCTAGATCATGATGAAAGTCAGAAATATAGTGGAAAATAGGGCAAGAAATAGCTCAAGAAGAAATCTTGGGGTAATGATCAGTCTTCAGTTAGTGCAATTTCCCCCAAGACATTGAGTGGTCCGTGATTTTAGCATAGCAATGGCCCTAGGATACAGGGTAGTCAGTCACAGATGAGTGTAGCTTAGTTATCTCCATCCTATCCACCTTGTTTTATATGTGAAAAGTTGCACCATGGAGTTTGTCATATGGTAAAGGGTGTATTCTATCTGTGTGTTTAGGCTGGTCATTTTTAATGAGAAGGTCCCTCGACAAAGAGAACTTATGGGGGAGACAAAAACCTAGATTCCACTTCTTCAACCCCAGCTCTAAAAATAGTTGCTTCAAAAACAAGAAAGGATTATAACCACATGTACACTCTATCTACTTGCCAGAATTCATAGGTCTCACTAGATCTTAACATGGGTATAGATTTTCTCCAGTGATATTTATGTTCTACTTGACCTCAGTTCCACTTTATCTTATGTGACCCTTTATGTGGTTGTGGGTTTTGGTTTTGGTCCCAAAAATATTCCTAAACTGTTCTTGATTTCTACACCTATTGGTGAGTCCATTATTGCTATACGGGTCTATAGGAATTATGTTGTATCTATTTTTCATCGGGATACATTGTTGGATTTGGTAGTCCTTGATATGGTAGAACTTGATATCATTTTAGGGATAGATTATCTCTACTCTTGTTGTTCTTCTTTTGATTGTAGAACTAGAAAATTCACTTTCCAATGTCCTAATAAACCAATCATAGAATGGGCGGGTAGTTCCTTGGCACCAAAGGAAAGATTCATTTCTTATCTTAGAACCCGAAGTTGATATCTAAAGGTAGTTTGTACCTCCTAGTCTGGGTCAAGGATTCTAGTGCTGAAAGCCCCTCACCATAGTTTGCTTTTATAGTTAATGATCTTCCAAAAATTATCCTGATCGCGTTCCTAGAATTTCTCCTAATAGTGAGATAGACTTTGGGATTGATCTTTTGCCTGAAACTCATCCCATTTCTATGTCACCATATAGGATGGCTCCTTCAGAGCTAAAAGAGTTGAAAGATCAATTGCAAAACCTCCTAGATAAGGATTTCATCCATCTTAATGTCTCTTCTTAGGTGATCCAGTACTCTTTATGTGAAAAAAAAATAGGTACCTTCATATGTGCAAAATAAGTACCCTCTTCCCAGGATTTAACATCTCTTTGACCAATATAAAGGTGCTAAATATTTCTTTAAGATAGATTTTCGATTGGGTTACCATCACTTGAAGGTTAAGGAAGTTGATATCCCCAAGACTGCTTTTTGAACCCAACATAGGACTTATAAATTTTTGGTTATGTCCTTTAGTTTGACTAATGCACCTGCATCCTTTATGGATCTTATGAACCCTGTGTTTAACTAGTTTTAGGATTTGTTTATTATATTCTTTATCGATGATATCTTGGTGTACTCCCAAAGTAAGAAGAAGCATGCCAATCACCTTTAAATTTTACTACAGACACTTAAGGATCAAAAGTTATATGCCAAATTTTCCAAGTGTGAATTCTTGATACGTTTTGTGACTTTTCTTGGGCATATTATTTCTAGTAAAGGGATAAAGGTGGATCCCTAAAAGATTGAGGCAATTAAGAAGTGGCCTAGAACTATAACTTCGAATGACATTAGGAGTTTCTTGGGTCTACCAGATTACTATAGGAGGTTTTTGGAAAGTTTTTCATCTATAGTTGCTCCGCTAACTAACTTAACTAAAAAAAGTGAAGTTTCTATACTCTGATTCTTGTGAAGGCAATATTCAAAAATTAATGGATCAATTGACTTATTTCCCTATTTTGACACTTCCAGAAGGTAATGCAGGATTTGTTTCTTATTGTGATGCATCCTGGGTGGACTTGGTTGTGTACTTATGCAATATAGGAAAGTGGTGGCTTATGCTTCTAGGCAACTTAAAGTTCATAAGAAGAATTACCCTACTCATGATCTTGAATTGGTGATTGTGGTTTGTGCACTCAAGATTTTGTATCACTATTTATATGACAAGCATATGGACGTCTACTTGGATTACAAGAGTCTACAATATGTTTTCACCTAGAAGGAGTTGAACCTCAAACAAAGGAGGTGGCTTGAATTGCTGAAGGATTATGACATGAGCTTGCACTATCACCTAGGTAAAGCTAATATTGTTGTTGATGATCTTAGCAAGTTTTCCATAGGGAGTCTTTCTCATGTTTCAAAGGACAAGAGAGGTTTGGTAAAGGCCATCCACCAAATTGCTAATTTAGAAGTCTAACTATTAGACTCTGATCATGGGGAAGTAATTATTCATGAAGTGGCTAAATCATCTTTATGTTTTGAGGCTAAGGAGAAGCAGGCTAATGATCCCATACTGACACAATCCAATGAAAATATTAGTCAGTAAAAGGTTATGGATTTTGAGATTGTGGAAGATATGTGTTTTGGTATTAGGAAAAATTGTGTGTTCCCGATATTGATGGGCTATGAAAGAGGATCTTGATGAAAGCTCATATCATTGGGTATACTATTTATCCCTACTTTAATAAGATATATCATGACTTGAAGGAGATTTACTAGTGGAATAATGTGAAGAAAGTTTTTACTAATTTTGTTGCTAAGTGTTTAAATAGTCAACAAGTTAAGGTTGAACATTTGAGGTCCGATGGCACGTCTCAAGTTATAGCCTTCCCTATGTTCAAATGGAAGATGATAAACTTGGATTTCATTATTGGCCTTCCGCATTCACAAAACCAATATGATTTTGTTTGGGTCATTGTTCATAGAATGACTAAGTCTGCTCATTTTCTTCCCTTAAGGATAACTTATTCGGGAGAACATTATGCCAAGTTATGCATTCAGGAAATTGTCAGATTGCATGGAGCTCCTGTGTCCATCATATTCGAGAGAGGCATACAATTTTTATCTCAGTTTTGTCGATTTTTTCACAAAGGTTTTTAGCATACAGGTGACCTCTAGCATCGTATTCCACCCTCAAATAGACGAGCAAGTAGAATGTACTATTCATACTATAGAAGTTATGTTAAGAGCTCATGTTATTGACTTTAAGGGTGGTTGGGTGGACTATTTGCCTCTTATAGAGTTTGCCTACAATAACAAATACTACTCTAGCATACATATGACACCAGTTGAGGCTATTTATGGTTTAGATATAAGTCTTCAATTTGGATGGCAAGAAGTGGGTGAGACTAGACTGTTCGAGCCTGACCTTGTGCACCAAGCAATGGAAAAAGTTAAACTTATTACGGTGAGGCTAAAGATCACTCAAAGTCACCAAAATTCATATTCCAATATGAGGCAAAGGGAGTTAGAGTTCAAAATTGATGATTGAGTACTATTGAAAGTCTCTCATACAAAAGGAGTGATAAGGTTGGGGGAAAAGGGTAAGCTTAATCCTTTCTACGTTGGTCCTTACTAGATTTTAAAGAAGTTTTACAATGTTGCTTATAATTTTGAATTTCCTGAGAGTCTAGCATTGGTTCATGTCGTTTTCCATCTGTCTATGCTTAAGAAGTGTGTACGTGATCATTCTCTTCTAGTCCCTGTGGAGAAGATTGGTGTGAAATATTCTTTGTCATATGAAGAAGCCCCTAAAGAGATCTTGGATAGGCAAGTTCAACAATTTAGAATCAAGGAAATAGTTATGGTTTAAAGTGTTAAGGAGAAATCAAAAGGTAGAAAAAGCTACTTAGGAATCAAAAGATGATATGAGAGCTAGATCCCTCTTTGTTTGCATCTTCAAAAGGCACTAATTGTAAGTTATCTCTTAGCATGTTTTCTTTAATGTCATATGTGAATCCTTATCTCATGATAAGCGTGTACTTAGTCATATTTTGGGGACAAATGATCCCAAGAGAGAGGGGATAATATAACATCCCGTATGTATGCATTTTTTTGGACCCTAAAAATAAACATATATGACCCTTATATTGAGTGAAAGCTGTTTAGGATAAGTAAGGATATGTTAAGGGATATTTAAACATTGAAAAGAGGTCGTGTGTCACATCGATGGAGGTGGGACCTATCCCCCATGCTGTGCCACAACTTGGGAGGGCCCACGAGATAGCCCTTGCATTAAGCTTCACACTGTGTGGCTAAAGATGACACTACGAGGGGGAAAGTCGTACAGCCCCTCTGCATGACAGAATTTTGTTTATTCCATTATTTTAAGGGACTTTTGGTCTTTTTCATAGTTAAAAACCATCCCCCGCCTATACTAAATGATCTTCATGCCCTGAATATGTTTTACATCCTTCAAAATCTGTCACGACCCGAGACTGCCCCTTAGTCATAACACGATTCTTAGAATTAAAAGTGACCCCAAGCTAACCCATGGCCTAGCATGACAATAAGAATACTGAAAAAATAACAAAATACTGTGCGGAATCTAAACTAAAAATAAATGATAATAAATAATAATGGAATCAATACTAAAACTGTTTGAAATATTCAACAAGTTGGAAACATAACTAACTGTCTGAAAGCCTATAAACCATAATGAACTGTTGGGACAAACCCCTAACTAACACCAACTGTCTGAAACTAAAAATAGACTAAAAATAAAAAATTAATAACTGGTCCTCGAATAATGAGAACTCAAAAATATTGCAACTGTATATATGGAAATGTGCTAAGTGCGATTCAGGTACTGAGCATCCGAACATATATTATGAGACAATATAGCGCAAAAAAAGTATGTGACCAGTACTTTGAATTTACCGAGTATGTGAGATGGGAAAGATAACTAATATAAGTTGAACATGATTGCATAAAACATGGTAAACTAAATGCAAGACCAAGTATTAACATGTACTGAATGTAAACTGAATAAATGATTACAAGGTCATCCTAATCTGAACTAAAACATAAATTGAAACATAAACTGAGGACTGTGGGAGAAAATAATAACCAGCATACTCTAATCTGAGAAAATCGGGGTCCAACCTGTAACCCCAGTTGGATGGGTATTCAGCACCTTGCCAAGGGTATGAACACTGGATGGGGTGCATCCACTAAATTGATGTCCCAAAAGACTAAGGTGTCATTCCTCAACTGAAGGGTTTACCCCTTTACAACCTATAGTGGCGCCATAGTTCCTGAACTTAGGAACTTCTACTAAAGTTCTCCATCTTAAAATGATGGGTGAGCCTTTATCCCTGTGTTTGCTCAATACTAAGTACTATCCTAACTGGATAACACTAACGACTGATATATATATATATATATATATATATATATTCTTAGTATAATAGTAATCTAAAAATAACAATTTATGTATAATCTAAAGTGCTGTAGAACATGTAAAATAATGTATACATGGGTGTTCACAACCCACAAGCTCTGAAAATATAACTAAACGTGACAATATTAAAATAAAGACATGATAGTGAATTTCATGATTCAACTCAAAAAATTTACAATTTTATCAATATAAAGAGATATCATTATTTGAGTATTAAAAGATGTTTAATTATATGAGGAAACACATATTCATGGTTGAATTCAAGATTAAACTGAAAAATTATGAAACTCATGCTTTTCATGGAACCCTAAACTTTAAAGGGGAATTACACTTGAGAATTTGAGAAACTTTGGGACTCGATGGGTGAAAGGAACCCATTGATAAAATATCACATACCTAGAGATGAAATTTTTGATGAACTCTTCGTGATTTGTGCTTAAAGTTCAGGAACCCTAATCTTACCTTTGGAGAAAAATAATCGTTCATTTTCTTATTGTGGATTGAATTTATGACTTAATGGGGAAATTTGGTGGAAATTAGCCTTATATTCCACCCTTTGGGAATCCTAAATGACATGGGTTAGGTGCTAAAATAATGGTAAAAGATCAAAAACCCTTCTTAAAAAATTAAGGAATTTCTGGGAATCAGTCATAACGATTCAGGCTACGACTCATTGGGTTTGGTGATGAGTCATGACCTGGAGTCATGAACTGAGGACCAACACCTTGGGTACCTACTGTTATGAAAATAACTCCTCTCTAGATGACTCTTTAGGTTTGATCTCGAGTCATCATAAAGGGTCATTGTCAAGGGACTATTTTCTTGGTTTCTTTCTGTTGTGACTATGGGTCCACCTAATGACTCATTTAGACTGATAAAAAGTCATATAATGGACTAGTCATCACTAGGCTAAAATCCTTGGTCCCTTACTGTAGTGTCAACAAGTCTACACTACGACTCATGTCAGACAATGGGTCATTGCTAGAGTCATTGTCACTGCAAATCTGACAATGTCTTAGAAAATTTCCAAGAACATCTTACTATGATATTGGATTAAGGCAAGATCGATGGCATTGGAAAGCTAATCAAGTGGTCTATCTATTGGTGGGTCTAGATCTTATAAACCTGGGGTATTACAAAAACATAACCCACTTCTCCCTAAAACTTTAAGAAGCCAATATCACTAGGGTTCAATATTCTAAGCTCAAAAGGTAAAACTTTCTCAAATTCCTTCTGTCAAAATGTATGTTAAACAACCCCTTTTCAACCTATTATATTTTTGAGTGTTTTCCTAATTATTAAAGTAATTATATATGGGTTTTAAATAGTGGGTTGTTAATTGATTTTCAATAAAATGAACAATTTAAAGTTGCAAACCCCCCTTTATGAATGAAAGCTTAAATCTCTATTGAAATTTGGGAATTTGGGGTTTATTACTTGAAATATGATATTCTATGGTTTTTAAAGCTCATTGGGTTTTATGGGATCTAATTACTCATGTTCCTTTTGTAATTAGCTTTGTTCCCATATCTTGATTTTTGGTGATAAGTGAGAAATATCTATACTCCTTGTTTTCAAAAGTGTTGTTATTTCAATATGAAGCTTTAATATTTATGAGGCATGTTAAATATGTTCAAATCATTGGAATGATAATGTTAGTGGGGTATAATTATATTGAAAAGTCTAATCATATGATGTTATGGCTTCAAAAATAAGGTTAAAAGTCAATGAATGTTTTATTATAATGATCTTGGCATGATATGTATCATTTGCAAGTATTAGTATGACAATACCTAAATGTGAATGACTTTATGAAAGACTCTATGAATTATGTTTTAATTTGGATTTAAGGAAAATTGTGTAGTCCACTAAGAAGGCGTAAGTCCTCATGACCAAACGCCTGAAACCTATGTTTTGCCGACGTATGGGTGGTTCTCTCCTTAATAAGATAACTTTATGTTGTTACTCCTTTATAACGATATTATGATGGCCAAATTATGTTGATCTCAATTCATGAAAAAATTATATATTGGGGCCCTATTGATTTGGCAAATATCGGACCCATATAGCTCATAGATTACTAGATATCAGTGCAAACTACACCGTTCAGACTTAATATTTCAAATGGTTGTTTTTAAATTTTAAATTATTCTCCACATATGTTCCCTATTTCTACTTTCTTAATAAATATTATAAGCTGCTTTTATAAATTGCTTGTCCCTTTTGTTTGGTCATATACCAGTACTCGATGTAGTGACCATCCCTGGATGCATCATCCTTTCATGATGTAGGTTTCGAAGTAGCTCCCCATGACCCTACTCATCATTATAATTCATTTGGGACAACTACTAGCAAGTCGTGACTCATCCATCCTTTAAAAGTCCTATGTTTCTTTCAGTAGAACTTTGACTATCTTATTTATTATATTGTCAGGGCTATATCCCGGTATTGGACTTTCATTGATATTGGTAGAGGCTTCTTAGACTGATACATACAAGTGTTCTATTTTATGTCATATTCCAGGACGTGAAGTTTTGAATTATTATTTTAGTTGGATTTAATAACTTATGGGTTTATTTCTGTATTTTATTTATGACTCTGCTTATGATTTAATGCTGAGGGGTCTTCTCAAGCCTTTATTTGTATGGGATACCCATCATGGCAAGGGCCTTGTCCGGGGTTGTGACAGTGGATAATACCTCGCTAAACCAACAAAGCTCTGAATCTCAATAGGAAAAGTTGGTGTAGCCCAATCATAAATCATTACGATATTGGCTGGACCAACCATAATACTATCCTTAGTAACCACATGATGCATACTTAGAAAATTTAGCATACAACTTCTCATCACGCAACCTTTGAAGTATAATCCTCAAATACCTCACATGGTCAGCCTCACTCTTGGAATAAACTAAGATTTCATCTACAAATACAATAACAAAGGATTCAAGATACATTCAAAAGACCCACCTCATCAACTCCGTGATATTAACGGGGAATAGTCTGCCAAAGTAACATGACCAAAAACTTATAATAACCGTATCGAGCTTGAAAAGCCTTCTTCAGAACATACGAATCTATAATCTTCAACTAGTGATACCCAAATCTCAAATCAATCTTGGAAAACATCGACGCCCCCTGAAACTGGTAAAAATGATCATCAGTGCAAGGAAGAGGATACTTGTTCTTAACTGTCACTTTATTAAACTGCCTATAACCAATGCACATACGTATAGATCCATTTTCTTCTTCACTAACAAGATCATAGCACCGTAAGGAGATGTAATAGGTCTAATAAAGACCTTACTCAAAAAATCTTGCAACTACTACAAGAAATCTGGTTTAGTAGCGACAAAAGTTGCCGCAAAAGAACCAAAAGTCGCCACTGAATATTTTTAGCAGCGGCAATTATGTCGTGGTTAATACCTCCTTAACTAAAGGCTATTTGTGGTGACAAAGAATTATTGCCACAATAATAAGTTATTTGCGACGACTATTACTGCCACAAAAGATAGACAATTACGCTGCAAAATGTATTTTGACAAAACATATTAGGGCTAGGTCGCCACTGATATAAAGGAATTAGCAGTGACTTATTTGTCGCCACTAAAACTTCTGCACATCTATTGTGACCACTAGATTGTCACCACTAAAACTGCTTCTCATCTATTGTGGCTATTTGATTGTCGCCACTAAAACTGCTTCTCATCTATTGTGGCTACTTGATTGTCGCCACTAAAACTGCTTCTCATCTATTGTGGCCACTTAATTGTCACCACTAAAACTGCTTCTCATCTATTGTGGCCACTTGATTGTCACCACTAAAACTGCTACACATCTATTGTGACCATTTGTTAGTCTCCACTAAAACTGCTGCAAATCTATTGTGGCCATTTATTAGTTGCCACTAAAATTGCTGCACGTCATCGATCATGACCTTTCTCACCATAAAATTAATATCAATAATATTTTACAAAATTGACAACAAATTTTAAGAACTACAAATAATATTAACTAATAAAAGAATCCAATAGTGTTTTACAAAATCATCCTCCGATCAAATATTATAAGTACATTCTTTAATAAGAAGTCAATGGCATATACATTAAGAACGACATAGTGCTTCAGTTTTATCATATTTATACATATGATCAAAAATCAAAAATGCATTCTACGCCTTTAGGCTCCTCCTTGGTCAACCCATTGGTTAAGAACGTCCCTGCCATTAAAAAAAACACCAAATCACTTTATTTACTAAAAATCTTCAAATTAAGAGGCTTTTACCTAATCTATAAATAAAAAAGCAAATATCGATTTGTTATAAGAGATTGAATTTTACACAAAATAAGATAATGATGCTCTAGATTCAATTTTGGTATGAGTTAGCAAGATTTTAAAGTAATGTTGTAAATTAAATATGTTTTTTCACTATCAGTTCAACCGATGATCAATGGAGCAAATTTTTCTGCATACACAACAATGCACCCAATGCGATTCCACGGGTGGGGTCTAGGGAGAGGTAGAGTGCACCAGACCTTACCTACGTCATGGAGGTAGAGAGGTTGTTTCTAAAAGACACTCAGCTCATGGAACGCGTATCAACATGAAAAGCAAAAGTAAAAAAGAATATAGACCCGAACCATAAAGTCAGCAGTTACGAACATCATCAGTTTCCTCATGAAATGTGTTCGACTTTAACCCATTTGAAGCATAGCCAAAGAATGAGGTCCTAATTTAACCATGCCAACTACTTTGATATGTGTATTAAGACACTAGTTAAAAGCAACTCTAAATTGATCCATTCCATCTTTTTGCCCCAATTAACTAATATAGAATGTTGGATAAAGGATTTGTTACTTTCAACCTTCATCTGGATACTATCTATGGGATGGCCAATTATATTTATTATGATCATTTGTTGCCTAAATATCAACCCTTTGTTATTTTTTTTACTCCATAAAGGTAGAGAAAACGAGAGTAAAATAGTAAAAGGACTGTTAGAGCATGAATATTAGAGAAATAAGCAAACAAAATGACAGATACTTGATGTCGTTTCACCATAATCTGTAAATGACTAAGCAGTGGAACATTACTATTCTTAAAAATATACCAGCTATCTATACCAGCTAAAATTGTTAATGTTTATAAATTCAAGGTAATATAACTAATGAAGAAGTAAAAAAGCATACGATGCGTTATTATTCAGTCAATCATTCATCTACTGAAGTCTCCCAGAGCTTTAAATTCCCTGCTAACATAATGTTTCAAATATCGATATTATGTTCAGTAATTGTAATTATATGATCATTTTAAAAGTTGTTACAATCTACAAACTGAATTCTAGTCAAGAGAATACCTATTGCATTTCAACCATGAGAGCATCCATTTTTTCGTGAAATATTTTTTCTACTTCTCCTTTCATGTGTTCACATTCCTCTTCTAATTTCTTTTACAAATCTTGATCTATCTGTCTTTTCAAGTCAGCAGCCATTTGTTGACGCTCTTCTTGCAACTTTCTTTCCATGTCAAGTTGTATCTCTTGACGCATACTTTCTACCGCTGAAGATACGTTGGCCTCTATGTTTGCTTGATGAATTTAACTCTTTTAGGAGGCTTCTTTCCATATCCTTTTCCCCTAAAATATCCTGATCTGACACCAAGAACCAAAGATAAAATCTCATCGCTAGCCATGGAATTATCTATCTCTTCTGACTGTTGTTCAATGACAAGTTGCTGAAGCTGCTCCTATAATAATACATTAATGTTTACATCCACACATAACATAATGAGCATAACTTATAGTACATCGGAGAGGTAATAAGGTAGTAATTATAGAAAAGTACATGAATTTGTTTGGATTATGGATCCAACCATACACGTTCTCCATTAACATTCTTACGTGTATGTTGGATCTCCCAGATTTTATCTGGCATCTCCTTTTCCCTAGTAAGAGGATTTCTCTATAACATCGAAAGGAAATATAAGCAAAGAATTGTATAAATATCAAAAAAGTATATGTAATAACAAGAGAACAAATATAATGTATTTTCACCATAGATTCCTCTACTTCTGCAAATGATCTTGTACCACATGAATGTTTGGTTATTTGTTTTTCTCTATTTCTTTTGATTCTCTCGCTGACGAACTACACTTAAGTTAGTAGAATAGGAAATCTCTAATCAATCAGTAAATAGTTATTATTATGTGTAAAATTCTAATTATTTATTAAGTTACCTTGAATTCATCAGTGCCAAAATATTCCACTAGGTGCTTCCAATCATCCAACTCAACATCCTCAGGTTGATGAGACAATCTATCTTTATCATTATCATAGCTAGAGTAGATAACATGTAACCGAGCTTTCCATGTTCTAAAAAGTCTTTGCATAGTGCTTATCACAAAGCCTTGCAACTTATGCTCTGCCAGCCTATTTTGAACTTCAAATTTATCCTGCATACAATGTAACAGTATATTTGATATTCTAACTGCATATAGATAAATCATAAAATTTAAAGGCAATATAATATTAAGAGTAATTACCCTGACCCTAAGCCATATTGCTTCTCCATGCTTTAGAACTATCTTCTGCCAATTTTCATCTTGAAATGAGATAGTAGTTCTCATGATAAAACCACAGTAATTGACAATGTCTCTAGCTCCAGAACCTACAGCTCTATCAATGTCATCCGGAATCATAATTTTGATTTTTCCTCTATGTTTAATCTTAAAATCCACAGTTTTAGATTTGTATTTCCCTCTCCCTTTCCTTTTATTGATGTGGGAAACTGTAAACCAAGAAAATATATTATAATGTAAAAGAAGATGCAACATGCCCTCCTCATTTAATTGATGTTATGATGGATTGAGAAGAACTTAGTTTCTGTGTGTTTGTTGTTGTGCAGGTGTCTGCAAAAGGGTGTTTGTTGCTGTACAGGTTAGATATCCAGAAAGTATTCTGACTTATGGAAAATTACCACACAACAGGTAAGAAGTCAGAGATAGAAATAGAAAAAACAACAAATGAAAAAAAAAAGTACAGAATAGAAGAAAGATAGACAAACTATGGAATCATTGTGGTTTTTGTATTTTGTTTCAAGAACTGAACTGAAAAACATTAGAACATGTACATCACCTCCTTTACCTTCTATAAACAACAAAACTTTGCACCTACTAGCTGCATAAGTACACAGAATAAAGAGTGGATGGACACATAGACACTACCATATTCCTTGTGAACTCTGGCAGTAGTCTGCCGATTAAGGCATTGATCTGCCGATTAAGGCAGTGATATGCCGATCGGCAGTCGATTAAGGCAATGAGTCGATTGTATGTTATGATACGTTATTGCTTATACATTATTGCTCCATCATGGTCTTTGTAGCTTTTGCAATTACATTTGCAATCCACTTATTAAATGTACAATTTCTACCAAGAAGCTACACAATAATTGGCAAACAACATTCTCTGTTTTCTATGCCGAAGAAAAACTGATAAGATCACAAAATATTAGTGTCTGCAAGAATGCCAGCCTAATAAGATCACAAAATATGCAAAACTTCTATTTAGTCCTTTCTTCTCAATCTTTAGCAAGACATATCACTGTCTTCTCCATCATTATCATCAAGAAACTCTTCTTCACTTTCTTCATTATCTGAAACATCTGTATCATTGTCATTAATGAAACCATTTTCCTCATTTACTTGATCATTGGTTCGTAAAACAATTTCTTCTTCAACATCATCCCTATGCAAAGACACCTCAATATTAGTTTCTTGATTATTGCCATACAAAATATCTTCAACTTTATCTTGTTTATAAACTTCGTCATTCAATGATGCCTCTCTTTCAACCTCAGGCATATTAAAAAGGTCACGAGGATTAGTCTTTACAACAACAAACCAAATCTTTATTGTAAGTATACATCAATATCATTACATGGACACTTAGGGCCTGGAATAAGAAGAGTCATCATGAAATATGAACTTTTCATGCAATCCCATGGTGGCAAATTATATGTAGCTAGCACGACGGGCCAAATACTATAATTGAAACTCATATTCCCATTAGGTTGGAACCCGTCACTTGCTAAACCTAATCAAATATTTCTTAACTCAGCTGAAAAGGTTGGATGGCGCGCATCAAAGGATTTTCATTCAATTGAGTCAGATGGATGTCGCATGACACCATCATCAATATTTTCCTCCTTGTGCCACCTCATCTTTTTTTTCGTCTCTTTTGCCATGTACAATATTTGAAGCCTTGGTTTGATTGGAAAATGCTGTAATACTTTATGAGCTACTCTCTTTCCTTCATGTTCTTCTGCCTTCCATCGAGATTCACCACACTTTGGACATGATTGAAAATTCCATAATTGCGCCAATATAATATACAATCATTCTTACATACATCAATTTTGATGTATCCTAAGCCGAGATTCGAAAGAACTTTCTTTGCTTCATAGAAAGACTTGGGTATAAATGACCCCTCAGGAATAACATCTTTAAGGAAGTTCAACAACTCATCCATCGATTTGTTGCTCCAATGGTTAAGGCACTTCAAGTGACGTAATTTAACAACAAAAGACAATTTTGTGACTTTTGTGCAACCGGATAAAGTTCTGTCTGACCATCTCCTAATAATCTATAAAACTTTGTTGCATGCATATTTGGATCTTCATTTCCATCCCAAGAATTAGTAGTATCCTGAATATTTGTATATCCGCAAGCATTATGAATCATTTCAATAACATCATCATCTTCTACTTCTTCACTACCTGGAGGATTAGAATTTTCAACCCTATCGAACATTTCTCCATGATAATCCCATACTTTATAGGAAGCCCAGAAGCCTTTATTAAACAAGTGTAGTCGTACATCAATTCTCATCTTAAACACGGTGTTTCTACACTCCTTACAAGGACATCGAATAATAGTGCTCACCCCAAATTGATTGAACGCTCAATTAAGAAAGTTATCTACTCCCTCTCTATATCTTGGGTCATCTCTGTTCATGATACTCAACCAACTTTTATCCATTCCTATCTTTTATATCATTAAAACAAATCAATTAATTAATTAAAGATACAAGTATGAAAATAATCAAAATAAATACAAGATCGAAGTGTATTGTAAATATCATAACAAACTCCAAACCCATAGTCAAACAAAGAGAAACTAGTCACAAATGTAATGTGTTGGACAAACTAAAAAAATGAAGTATACAGTTTAATAGTCTTTCATATTCTACGTGAATTCACAATCAATATCATTTGTAATAGAATAAAGTTTGTTTTAAGCCATCAAGTTTAGTGGAGACACATTATAAGATCATTTGCAACCACCTTCTCTGCCAATGAATAAACCAAGTTCCCTCAGCATTTGCATCCTTTTCCTTGTTTACAAAATTGAACAAACAAGCTCTATCAATAGTCCACCTTCTTAACTAACTAAAGGATAAGTCTAAGGAAAGATAAAGTCATTACATCACATGTATTTGATGTAAGAAAGATGACTATATTGATCAATCAAATATAAGTTACCAACATTCCTGTTTTCGTTCTCAAGAAACCCAATACAAGCAAAGACACAAAAATATTAACATAATCAAGTAGGTAATAAATCGAGTTTTTGTGAAGCCTGATGCATGCTTGGCCAACTATGCAAAGTCCTATTGGAAAAAGTACAGAACAAATGTTCCAAATTGAAGAAACATATGTAAACGACATCACATAAAGCTCAGTCCCCCTAAACTATCCTAAACTTTCACGCAATAGGAGAAAAAACCTTCAAAGTTCCTATACATACAGTGGCTTGGATTCAAGTGTAGCATAAGCCCCAACTTTTCAATTCCTAAAGAAAACATAAAAGATCTCTTTACGTGGAAACATCAAAGCATTTACAAATTAAAAGACACTTGTTGCCAAGTCAAACTCAACATCCTAAAAAAATTTTGAGGAAGATACAAAGGACATATCGTTTCATGATATACCACCAGTGCACATCAGTCAAAACATATGGTTGGTGTCTTAGCAAGAGTAAGGCCACAAAACAACTACACAACCATAAGATCAAACCAATTTTAACTTGCAGTAACAACATTTGATGCACAGAACCCAAAATATTTGACAAAACAACACACAACTAAAAACTTGCAGTAACAACACAAAAAGGAAAGTAGGAAGAAAAAATCCCTTTTAACTCCATTAAAGAATGTGTTTGGTACAACATTTGATGCACAAAACTCGAAATATTTGATGAAACCACACACAACTAAAAACTTGCAGTAACAATACACAAAAGGAAAGTAGGGAGAAAAAATCCCTTTTAACTCCATTAAAGAATGTGTTTGGTACAACATTTGATGCACAAAACTCGAAATATTTGATGAAACCACACACAACTAAAAACTTGCAGTAACAATACACAAAAGGAAAGTAGGGAGAAAAAATCCCTTTTAACTCCATTAAAGAATGTATTTGGTTGAACAATCCCATCAAACAACAACAAAAATCATGAAAATCACCAACACCCATGTCAAAAAAAAACCAAATGAACACCACCCAACCATCAAAATCATAATAAAATTCAAGCTCAAGATCATTTGTTAAAGTGTTAATATAATACCCAAAAGGATTTTGACCACATACCTTATGGAGCACAAATTTTGAAAAACTCTTTGAGAAAACTTTAATCAACAGATTTGAGCAGCTTGACCAATAAATCTAACCCTTTTTTTCAGAACTGAGATTTTGGTTGTGTTTAGAGTAAAAAAGAAATGGCAGCGATCAATTTTGGTAAAGACGATGAACTTTGGTATACACACACACGCAGCTTTAGAAAAGGATTGTTGTAATTCTTGATCGAGATTTTGGTTGTAAATTTAGAGCAAAAAGAAAATGGCATCGATGAGTTTTGGTAAAGGCAATGAACTTTGGAATACAGGAAAGCAGCTTTGGGAAGGACTAATGTAATTTTTTTTCTAATATATATATATATATATATATATATATATATATATATCTACTAGAAGGTTCCCTATATTAAAATTAACTACCTTCAAGGGCGACATTGTCACCACAAAGTAAGTTTTAGCGATGACATATATTTGTTGCCACTATAAAAATGGAGCCAAAAATTTTATTTCTGCGGGAACTAAAATTTTCTATATAGTGACGCGTATTAGCAGCGACAAAAAAAAGTTGATGCTAAAAGACTATTTATTGCAACGACAATATTTTTCGCCACTGTATATGATGTTTCTGCAGCAATAAACTTAGTCACCACTAATTGTCATCACTATATAGCCTGTTTGTTGTAGTATACTCCTTTAGCTTCTTTAACTCAGTTGGGGTCATCCTATAAGAACAAACAGAAAAGGGCTTGGTGTTCGATTCTACATCGATAGAAAAATTAATATCACGATCCAGAGGCATACCAGAAAAATCCATAGAAAACACATCCATGAACTCATGAACAACCTAAATAAAATCCATCGAAGGTAGTGAGGCAACACTAGTATCAAATATATGAGACAAATAAGATAAATAAATCCTCTTTGTCATGCAATGAGCACACAAAAAATATATAACACCCTTCAGACCTTAATTAAGCATACCGTTCCAAGCTAAGCTTCGCACACCCGACGTATCTAAGGTTATGGTTTTCACATAATATTTTAAAATAGCATGATAAGGAGCTAACAAGTCTATAACCAAGATAATATTAAAATCAACC
Source organism: Capsicum annuum (assembly GCF_002878395.1). NCBI lineage: Eukaryota > Viridiplantae > Streptophyta > Magnoliopsida > Solanales > Solanaceae > Capsicum > Capsicum annuum. Next base: position 108,114,296 of record NC_061114.1, read on the forward strand.
ATATCTAGGATAATCAAGTCTACCCAAGTCTCACGGCCTACTAAGGTAACCACACAAGATTGGTACAACTAATCCACCACTAAAGAATCTTCCACCGGGGTAATAATATAAAGAGGCATAGAAAAATTTTCACATGCAACATTAAAACTAGAAGCAAAATATGTAAACATATAGAATAATATAGACCTAGGGTCAAATAACATGAAACCAGATTTGTAGCAAATTGGGATGATACTTGTAATAACTACATCAGAAGTCTTCGCCTCGAGTCTCCTAGGGATATTATAACACTATCCATTTCTGCTCCCATACTGATTAACCCCAAGAACACCTTCTTGAGCACCCCTACCTCTACCTGTGGCACCTCTAGCACCACATCTACCAATTTGTGAACCACCTTGATGTGTCATGGTTTTATGGTACTTATGATGATTAAACTTGGAGAATATGCATGTACTTAAGGATATTTTATTGTATTTGATGTGTTTTTGAGTGATTTTGCAGGAAACTATGTATTGAAAAATAAATGGAAGAAAACAGAATGAAAGATAAAAAGTGACCACCTACCTAGACAACTACACCCCGTAGGTACCACCTAAGGGGTGTAAGTAGTGGCATAAGTGTCATAACTTGAGTTTAAAAGAGTCATTTTTGGGGAACCACCTACGGCCACCCACCTAAGAGGTGTAGGTGCTATCTATGACCCATAGGTGGGTCTGTAGATGGCTACTGACTCACTTTTCTCGGATTGTTTTAAATTGATTTCCTAGGGTTTCCATGTAACTTATATATACTCCTGTTATTCTTTTATTCAAAAAATGTGTGTTTACAAAAGTTTAGTTCATATATACTATTCACAAATATCTTTTAATTCCACGATTGATCATTGATCTTAGGATTCTTGTATCCTTGTTTTGGTTGAATAAATTGATCTAAGACTTTAGGTTTTATTCCTTAATTATTGTGATATTAATTCTATGTTTTTGTTTATGAATTTCATAAATTATCTTACAACTATGAGTGGCTAATTCCCTTAGCTAGGATTGTGGGAACTTTGATGGATTAACGAAGTAGAGAAAGTGTCAAGTCCTTCTTATAATAACTATTATATGTATTATAGTTTTCTTTAATTTAATTGATTTCTTAGTGGTGGCCAACATTAATAACCCACCCGTATTCACTACTTACTTCAAAAGAGAGGTAGAGATTAGGAAAAGAAGATCACAATAGTGACTTGCAGTTAATTGTCGATCCAAGCTAATCATCTTCATCTACTTAAGATAACTATCTTTCATCTAATAACTTGACATTCATAACGTAATATTCAAGCTGGGATCCAAGGCAAGGGTTAGTACTGCGATACTCTAAAACTCACAAGGAAAAAGAAAGATTTGCCAATGAGTCCATAAGATAGTTGGTGATACATAACTTATCAGATTCTACATGCAAGGTATTAGAATAGTTCAATAGTGCATGACAAATCAACGGAGTTAGAATCTAGGGGAAACATAAGCTTAGTGTTCGTCTTACATTATTTACAACCAAAAGCATCCAATTCTTGTTGCTTTTTACTATTTCAAAAAATAACTCAGCTACTTTTCTACACAGTCTGATGATTTCAATAAGTTTGAGAGATAGTTCCACGTATTCCCTGTGGGATCGATCCCAAACTAGTTGATTTAGTATATTTTGAGATCAAATACTTTATCATTCTAAGAAGGTGTAGTTTAAGCAACATTAAAATTTTGGTGTCGTTGCCGGGGAATACGGTTGCGGATTGATCGATTGGAGTTGTTAAAGTTTTTAGGTTTTATCTTTTTATATTTGGCTACTCTTCTGGATATGCCAATTTATAAGAGAAAGTGTGGAGTGATGATAACTCCTTATTTATTAATCCTTATCTTTTAGATAAAGTGCATTACTGCAGAAGCATGATTGATATATTGTTGGAGCATAATGAGAGAATGATAAACACATTGATGCTCTTGGCAAAAGAAAAAAAGGAGTTCAGTAAAAAGGTTAATAGCTTTGGCATTGATATTCATAACTTACAAGTAGAATTAATTGCAAAGGTTGATATGTGTAATGCTCAACAATTTAGTTATGAGTTGTGTAAGACTGAAAAACTTCTTATAAGACAAATTAAGGAGAAAAAAATTAGAGGATTCAACACTTGATCAAATTTCTATGGATATTGTCACTATTCAAAAGAGCATACTAGAGCTATGTGAGGATGTAAAGGATAATGCAATTCATGAGTGGAGACGTATTGGACCTCATTCGAATCACTTTTCCACATCATGTTTGGATAGTACTATATTAATCAATCCATCTGAGCCCATAGAAAAGTGAAATACGGAGGAAAAAGATATCTATATTCTTGAATTTGTTAAGACAGATTCAAGGAATTACATTCCTCACTTAAGGGCCAAGAGTTGCAACATTCCACATCTATTGCTTGGTTCTTTTATTTTTATACTACCATACCTTGAGCATAGTAGGAAATTAGAAAAATAATTAGGGATGAAATTCATAAGTTCAAAGTAGAAAAAAAATTGGAGGCCAACTCTTGGGTTACTTTTGTGAAGTCTGAGTAACCAAGGTACCCATGGGCTTGTTGGTGAAGTTTGAGTAACCAACTTACCTACGTCGTGTCACGACATAAAATCAGGTGCTTCTTGGTAGGAAACCCAAGGTACTTTATTGCTTATACATTCATTTGTATTTGTGTGATTAACACCAGATCTACGTATCTAAGGCGCCACAGGTATGTTCCAAACTCTCTATTTTTGTATCATCCCAATACATTGGGGAAAATACATGTCTTTTTTATGAGGATGGGGCCATTTGTGGGTCTTGATGTCTTTTGGAGGGTTTTGTTGTCGTGCCTCTTTTCCCTACATTCTTGTACTTAGTTGATCCAACACGTTTAGGTTGTATTGTGTTTTATTTTGTATTGTGTTGTTTTTGTTTAACTAGTAGAAAAATGAGTATCTAAGATAGTTGATGTACTTTGTTTTGATTTATTAGGAAAAATGATAACCCTCTAAAAAGTTATTTTAGAACTATGTGATGTGTATGTATATGTGACCATTGTAAATCTCTTTATGGCATTAGAATTAGGGACATAATAATCATAGATAACATTCCATGAATCGGATAGATAGTAGATTGTGATGCAATTTATACCATGTGTGTGTGAGATACTACTTAGTTTTCTTTGTGTGTTGAATCTAGAACTTTACCAGTTAGTTTTGCTTGGGTTGTAGGATAGTCGATTAGGAAAGAATTATAGGTTGTTCTTGAAATACGTCCACTTTTAGCCTAAACGACCTTCCAAATGTAAAAAATATCCCTTGATCCCTATTTTGAGCCTATATAGACTTTTTTTTCTTGTTTCACCTTTCACCTTCCCATTTATGTTACAATAAACCTATTTTGACCCAAGTCCTCCTTGGACATTGTGCACCTCAACTCAGGCAAATCACCTAAGTTGAGGTTGGTTATCATAGGGGTACATAATGTGAATTATTTATAAAGAAGGGTAAATAAGATAAAAGAAAGTAGGGTTGGGTGTGGTAGAAAGAGTAAAAAAAAAGAACAATTGAAAAAGAAAGAAAAAAAGAAACCGCGCCAAACTTGAATGTGCGATAAAAGAATAAAAGGGAAAATAAGGGTGAAATAAAAGAAAATTGATTGATAAGTGGACCCAAAAGTAGTTATAGTTCCAAGGACGCTTAGTCACTAAAAATGTCTATATATACCATACCAGCCCCCATACCTACATTATGAGTCGAGTAAAGTCCTATAGGGATCCTAACCTATCTATCTGAAAGCTAAGGTAATGAAAATAAGGGCAAGCATATGGTATTCTATGCATATTTATTGGAACTTCTTTATGAGTGTGAGTTTCTCTTGACCCTCCCTGCATTAACATGTATAATTTCATATGAGTGAGTGGGACTTCTTTGTTGTGAGGGTACATGGCTTATGTTACTTTCGGCATGCTTGTTTGGGTAATGTAACTTATACATATGCATGGTTATTGGTCGCTAATGTATATATTGATTCCTTTGTGTCACAAAGATGTGCTTCTTAGATACACACAGTTGGTTTTGAAATGTTAAACGTGAAGAGGGTAAGCTTATTTGAGCTAAATTTGAGATTGGTTGTCATAGGTATCTTAGGTTTCTCTTGGTTAAGCATAGTTATGTTGTTTTATTATATTTTTATTGCCTGAGGACATGCAACGTTCTAAGTTGAGTTTCTTGATGTGTCATGGTTTTATGGAACTTACGATGCTTAAACTTGGAGAATATGAATGTACTTAAGGTTATTTTATTGAATTTGATGTGTTTTTGGAGTGATTTTGCAGGAAACTAGGTGTTGGAAGCTAACCGGAAGAAAACAGAATGAAAAGCTAAAAAGTGACTTCCTACCTAGGCACCTATGCCTTATAGGTACCACCTAAGGGGTGTAGGTAGTAGTGTGGGTGTCAGAACTTGAGTTCCAGAGAGTCATTTTTGGGTCACCACCTACGGCCACCCACCTAAGAGGCGTAGTTCCACCTATGGCCCGTAGGTGGCCGTTGACTCACTTTTTTCGAATCATTTCGAATTGATTTCCTAGGGTTTCCATATAACCTATATATACTTCTATGATTTTTTTAGTCAAAAAGATATACGTTTACTCAATTTTAAGTCATATATACTATTCACAAGCATCTTTTGATTCCAAGATTGATCATTGATCTTATAATTCTTGTATTCTTAGTTTTTGGTTGAATAAATTGATCTGAGACTTTGGGTTTTATTCTTTCATTATTTTAAGATTAATTCTATGTTTTTGTCTATGAATTCTATGAATTATCTAGCAACTATAAGTGGCTAATTCCCTTAGTTAGGGTTGTGGTAACTCTAGCGGATTAACAAAGTAGAGGAAGTGCCAAGCCGTTCTAGATAAAGATTCTTGCATGTATTATGGTTTTCTTTAATTTAATTGATTTCTAAAAGGTGGCAAGAACCTACCTATATTCACTACTTACTTCAAAAGAGAGGTAGAGATTGGAAAAAGGAAGTCACAACAGTTATTGGAAGTTAATTGTCGATCCAAGCTAATCATCTTCATCTACTTAAGATAATTATCTTTCATCTAATAACTTAACACTCACAAGGTAATAGTTCATCTGGGATCTAGGGCAAGGGTTAGTAATGCGACACTCTGAGACTCATAAGGTAAAGAGTAAGATTTGCTAATGAGTCCATAAGACAGTTGGTGATACATAACTTATCAGATTCTGCATACAAGGTATCAGAATAGTGCAACAATGCACGATAAATATATGGAGTTAAAAGCTAAGGCGAATGCAAGCCTAGTGTTTGTCTTAGATTATTTACAACCAAAAGCATCCAATTCTTGTTGCCTTTTACTATTCCAGTAAATCCCTCTATCTACTTTTTACATAGCCCGGTGATTTTAGAATGTTCGAGAGATAGTTCCACGTATTCCTCGTGGGACCGACCCCAACCTAGTTGGGTTACAATATTTTGGTATCAACTGCTTTATCTTTCTAAGGAGGTGTAGTTTGAGCGACATCACATCTATGACAGCATATATAAAATTAAGGCATAGCTAAATCTTAGAACCCTGTTGAGCGGATCCATACAAACATTGAGGGAAATCCTTGGACACATGGCCAAATTCATCATATAAAAAACATCCTCTATGGCCTAACTCGATCTGAGAAAGTTTAGATGAACTAGAATAACTGCCTTGGCTCAAAGAACTAATCCTTGAACCTTCACCAGCATGACCTAATACCTGGCCACCAGAATTTGCAAAACCTAAAGGTCTACCACTTGATCCCTACAACACAGCCTAAACTGGCCTACCATGATGACTATGATAACCTTTACTAAAGAAATCTTTACCTTAGGATGCGTGTACACTAAAATCACCATGAAAATGTACGTTTTGGTGCCTCCTTGGGTAGCCTAGATAATTGACTCGATCATCTTGTCATGCTCAATAATACTCTAGAAAAAAGCCCTTGAAACTACCATCTAGGATTATCCAGCTAATAAGTACTATCTAACCCCTTCATAAACTTCTAAATCGTCTCAAACTCGGTAGAGATGATAGTAGTCAAGTATCTGGATAATGTGTAAAAATGTGCCTCATATTTAGCAAAAGTCATAGAGCCCTTCTCCAAGTGATCAAACTCATCACGCATCTGATCTCTTAAGTTGTACGATACAAATCTCTCCAAAAAGGCCTTGAAAATTGAGTCTAAGCCAGAGCAAGCAAAACCAAAGGTCTACAACTAGCATACGACCTCCACCAATTCCTAGCCACATCTATCAATTGATATGTAGTATAAGAAACTCCATGAGACTCAACGGATCAAAAATTATGTAACTTCTCCTGGCAATAAATTGAGAACTTATAGGAATCCTCACCAACATCTCCACTAAACTTGGGCGGACCCAAGCAAATAAACCTCTTAAATCTCTTTTGATCATCAGATGACATAACAGTACTCGAAGCAACTAAATAAATAGTAAGTCTGATAGGCAATAAATCCACACGTGGGGTACCATAGATGATGGTTGTACGTCAGAAATAGGAATACCATAAACAGATGGTGGCACTGATGGTTAAACATCACTCGAATTTTAAGGAATACCAAGAACACTCAAGGGAATACCCTCAAAGCGGCTCAAGAGACAAACCCTAAAGCACTGGGTGTCAATTGGACCCTATGAGACTTGCGCTGGTGCTGCATCTCTTTTTTGATAATCATCTCTGGAATACATAATCTCAGAATGGAGAGAGGCTTCCCTAGCACGTCATCTTGCTAGGGCATCTCTTACTGCCCGACTTTAATGTTTGAGCTATCTGCGAACCCTGTCTCACTCTCTAGTATGGGCTTTATCCTTGGGTTTTGGATCAGCATCCCTAATATCTTGAGATCTAGTCCTCACTATCTTTCCAGAAAAGAAAAGAACATAAATTTTAACATCAGTTAAGAATAACCCGTATGACTTAGTAATTAAAGTAGATAAGTTCTCCCTAAGGATATCTTATAGCCCCTCGAAGATAGCTATGAACGCCTAAATATGAATCTATGAGACTTTACTAAACATCCCTCTCTTACACTTATAAGACCGGTGAACCTAGCTACTCTGATACTAATTTATCACAACCCAAAAATGGGTCATGATGGTACTTATTGCTGCTCAGCCTTGATATTTAAGCCAATCATCAAAACTGATAAAGTAAAAATAAAAATCAACAATAAAATAAACCAAGGTGAGACTTCTCGAATAAAGTTCGACCAACAAGAGACATAATTAAAATGGAAGTCTGAAAAAAATCTCGTTAGTCCCCAAAATCTGTTGTCATAGTGTAAGAACATCTAATTTAGAAATAAAATCTGAAATTACATATTTTTATTTAAAACTGAAATAAAGACATAAAGTAAAATAAGAGGAGGCCCGGAGTTGGCTTTGAAATCCATAGAGCATCTAGTGCGCCAGACACCACTGCAATCTGCATGAAACCAGCTCCCAAATCCTATACTTGTACTCGAATCAGCAATAAAAGGGCACAGTAGGGGTGAGTATGGTCCACTTGTACTCAGTAGGTATCATAGGCCAACTGAGTAAAGTAGGAAATAAGATACGTAAAATATAGTATGAGCATGTCACATACAAGTAGAAAAGCCCAAAATGGTAGCTCACCCTGTCTTCATTAACAGTTTTAATATATGAACAGAAACGAAAACAACACAACCATACACAAAGAATATATTGAAAGCACCACAGGTAAGGAAACTAAAGAAATCATGAAAGATACGTATGCAAATGCAACCCATGCAGGACCCATGGGGGGTTCGCAGCCCATATACTATATCGCATATATCAATCTCAACTCACCTCTCCAGATCGTGTTCACAGAGAGGATTCTTATAAGTGTCTCATTTACTTTCAAAAATAATGTTTCTTATAAAATGCTCTTGATTAAATATCATGTCAACCCCTAATTTGGATTTATCATTATAAAGGCAACCAATGTTGAAATAAGGCCCATGGACACCTAATTTGTGTCCTCCACAATTGAGTTTATTCCTAGTTTCTTCGATTTTAAAAAAAAAAAAAAGTATAACATTTATTTTGTCCGGATAAAAGCTTTCCAAAATATTTATCTAGGTAATATTGTCATTTTAAGTAGCATTATATATTTTCGTATTCGGATTTATGAAATCATATAATTTTGTTGCTTAAATAATTATTTTACAGGAAGATCGGATTTTAATCAAAGTTTATCTTAAAAATTAATTCAAATGGTTAAAATCTTGATTTAAATATAATTTGTTCTCAAAATGATTTATTTTAAAAATATGTATTTGATTTTATTAAATCAAGAAACTTGAGATTCAATCGGTTGTTAATTTGTTACAAACATTGTTTTGATTTAGTCAAATTATTAAAGTGGACCTTAATTAAACCTTAATTGAAATTGATTTGATCAAAAATACAATGTAGTTAGTCAATTGATTTTTCATTAGGCTAAAATTTAAATAATTATCTAAATACTCATCCATGGGCTATCTAATAAATAGCCTAATCCTAAAAGTTGTACTCAATCCCTTAAATCCATCTTTCTTTCTAAATTCAAAATATTGGCCCAAAACAATCCTTTACAACAGCCTGCCCAAGAGGCCCAAAAACCAACTCGACCCAAATCTCATTCCCTTTCCCCTTAACCCGTCTAACCAACATACAACAATATCAAAAACAACAATCACATACAACAGTAACAATAATGCATACAATAACCTTAACTCATCAACCCAACCTTGACCCAAAAACAAACCGACAAAACCTGATCCTGGCAACCCGAACCCATGCACCAGCCACGTACAAACTTATCAACAGTGACCAAACGACACCTCACATATGACAACATTTGGGTTCCATGATCCAAGGTACATATGGTACAATGTTGTACCAAATCTGACTCATAATTTTATCCTCTTTTCAAAATTCAAAATTTTTCCTTTAAGGGTGTGTTTGGTATGAAGGAAAAATGTTTTCCAGTTTTCTCCTGTTTGATTGGCTTACAGGTTTTAGAAAATATTTTCCAAATCAACTTATTTTCCTTAAAACTAAGGAAAATGACTTCCCTTCAAAAAGTAAGGAAAATATTTTCCAAAACTCTCTTTCAACCTCACTCTTAAATTGAAATATTCATACAACTCTCAAAATCACTCATCCCTACTCCGACACTCAATCTCCCACCCCACCCTCACCCTCACCCCCACCCCCACCTCCACCCCATCCCCTACCACCCCTATTAAAAAATATATTTTAATTTTTTTTACCTCACCCCTACCCAAAACCCTACTTCTTTCCCCTTTCCAAAAACAAAAAAAATAATTTTTTTAAAAAAAATCAAATATTTTTCTTGCCTCCTCTACCAACCTCCTCTCCCCCCGCCCCTCAAAAAAATTAAATTTTTAAGATTTTTTTTTAAAATTTTAATTTTTTTTTCTTACCCCACCCTCACTCCCCTACCCCGACCCCCACCCCCTACTACCCACATTCAAAAAACATATTTCAATTTTTTTTACCCGACTCATACTCCCCTACCCCTATCCCCACCCCGTACTAGCCCCCAACCTCTCCCCACTCCCCACCCCCGCAAAAAAAACTGTTTTTTAAAAAATTAAAATTATTTTCTTACCCACCCTTACTATCTATTTTGACAACCCCGTCATTGCCGTCGACAGTCGTTGTCGCGTGCAACCATTATCGTTACACCAATGGTGATGACTCAGTGAAGTCGATATTTATGGTTATTTCATTCGTGTTGAATTAATTATATTGAAGAATGAAAATAGGTTTGAAAAAAGATTATTTTTCTAGAAAAATCACCAATTTTAAATGCTCACTACTTTAATCTTCAAAATCGAAATAAAAATACGAAATAACTGAACCACATTTGTAAAAATCGAACCAAACCGAAATAATTTTGGTTTGGTTATGATTGTCATTTTCGTCAATCCGAAAATCAAAAAACTGTACCGATATTCAACAATCAAATTGAACAAATCGAATGCACCCCTAAATATAAGTAGGAAACAACTTATTTTTTTAGAAAATATTTTTCCTCCTTCATATTGAATACACCCCAAAAAATATTTTTTGAGATCAAAAAATATTTTTCTAAAATGTATTTTTACGCTTTAGCTAAAGATTAAAATGTATTTTTTGAAAAATATTTTTTCATTTAGCAACCAAACATTACAAACTATTTTTCGAAAAATATTTTCCATCCACCAACCAAACATAGGAAAACAAGTAAGAAATCTACTTGTTTTCCAAGAAAACATTTTCTAGGAAAACATTTTCCATGAAAAATATTTTCCTTCGTACCAAACACACCCTAAAAATTTCCTAAATTACCCTCGATTTCCCTTCATACCACATTGACAAAGCGTGAAATCTATCCCCAAAAATCATTCCTATACATACTTCTACTATTTCTATCAAAGAAGAGGTTGGAAGGATAATTTAAAAGCAAGAATCCCAAAGTAAGGGATTTCGCGGAGGTTCCTAAGCTAAATCCTTATATGATTCTTTGTAGCTTAGGATTTTATCTAAGAAATCAATTTCATTTTTCGGTGGTGGCAAGGATTCCGACGACTTGTAGTCCGATTTGCTTTCCGTCAAAAGGAAAACACATTTTTCTCTTTTAATTACTTTGCTATTTCTTGTTTCTGTTTTATCGCAATAGTTGTAGTAACTTTTGATTTTCAATATTTTGGTGTTGTAGTGGTGGGATTATGTGTTGTAGAAGCCTTGAAGTCCTTAGGATTTTTGTATGATGACAATTGTGATTGTTGTTTGTTATGTCTCGTTCAGCTCACTGTTTTGGCTACATTTTTGAGAATTCATGGCTTTATATTGATTCTGCTTATTAGAATGTTTTGTTCCTTTTATGATTTGATCATTGTTTTCCTTCCTTTATTTGATCAAAAGCCTACCTTTTACCATGAAACCTTCAAAAGATTTTCCATTTCTTGCATTAATTGTTTTATGTTATCTATAGGAGCCTTTTTGTCACTCGTTTGGTTTTGGTCATTTCGGGTTAACAAGTAAAGAAATGGCCACTCTTTGGAATTACGCCCGTAGTTCCCTACATTTATCCTTAAAAAGCTCCCTGCCTTAAAACTCACAGCGAATGTTGATAATTTCTTTTCTATTCTTAGCTGTGCAGTCTTTATTTATGCTACTTGACTTATATTGGGTGTTAGAATCTTATTTTGTGTAGTGTTTGATTCTGCAAGGACTCTTCCATGATCATCTTCCCACTTGCCTTATTTGTGCTTAAGTAATAATCTACTCAACTTGCTAGGATAGTGTGACTATCAACATGCGGGATGTGTGTTCATATTTTGGTACTAGTAACTCATATGGATAGTTATATTTCAACAATAATAAAGTAGCTGAAATAGTTGCTTGTTAATCCATATTCCCTTTGCTTTCATTGTATGGAACATGTAAAGTAAAAATCACATAGATTTGGCTAAATCTGTCTTGAATTTTTTTAATTTCAAAATAGTCATTAATTACTTTTGGTGTTTTCTCCTTAGATGGTATTACTGGATAATTAGGTTCTAATCTTTCTCCATGTTCAATGAAATCCTGTAACTAGAATAAATTGGCCCATGATGTTTTTCTCTCAAGGTTATTTGTTTAAAATCAAGTTGCCTATTATTGTTTGGCACGAGTTGTAGAATTGAGTGAATAAGCTAACAAATTTTAAAACAATATTAATGAGCATTTCTTTCTTATTTCTCTGTTGCCATGACTACTTGACCATATTAAGGCTATTTTTTGTGATTTGCATGTATTGATGCATCTCTTTAAGACCACTATGCTTTAATTAACTTGGATAAAGACTAATTCCTTTTCCTCATCTTTTTGTCACATGTGATGTCTGAGTTCTTGTATCTCGCTGCTGAGTCAAACTCAAAAACACATATCGAGTCGACCACTATGAAGACTCCAAAGGCTACATCAGGAGAATAGTATACAAGCTTGAAGACAATAATGGTGGAAAAATAAAAATAGGCTAAAAATTCTAGAGAAAATTGAAGATTAAAATCCAGTAAGTCTAAACGGATTCAAAGTTCATTTTTTTCAACTTCTCTCCTTTTATTTATTTATTTGCAATTCATACTTGGATATTTGTATGTTATTAACTCTTGAATTTGGATTAAAATATTAATAAGTTCTCTTTGATTTGTTATTTTTGTTTATCCCCGAGTTTTTCTTCGATTTGTGTTTATCACATAATGTGAATGTTTGAAGTTATAAAAAATGTTCTTTATGTTTTCCTCTTAAAATAAACTTTCAAAAATCAAAACGGTATTTAATGTATTTATTTATTTATATTTTTTTTATCAATGAGTTGAATTAGTTTTCTTCGACATAAAAAATAACTTTTCTTATAATTGGCCAAATTTTCCTAATTTGTTTTCTTTCTCTTTTTATTGAAAATAATTTATTTTTTTGAAATTCATAAAAGAATTGGACTTAGTTAACTTTTTTTTTCGAGAGATATTTTTTTCTTAATATAGATAAATAATTTTTCATTTGGATAGAATAAATGTCATGTTTGTAAGTAAATTTCAAGATTTTATAAAGTTAGCCACATTTTTAAAACCAGTCATTTTTTTACAAATAAGTCCATTAGTCTTTTGATGAACCGTTTTTTAACAGACATTCTTGATTGCCTTAAAAACCTTCTCGGGGCGTTACTTGAATCATTACCTAGCTTCTCTATTTCAAAGGTTTATTTCTATTTTTAAACTTTTGAAATATTTTTTAGTTTTTCTTGGTATTTTCTTATAAAATCAAGTGGCGACTTTGTATTCTTGAATTATTTTAAAATTTTGAAATGATTTAAAAAGTCAAAAATTAATTTTTTTCCTCCCTTCTAACTGAAAAGGGATAAAACGAAAATGTCGACTCTGTTGGGAATTTATTAATATTGTAACCAAATTTTATACTATTTTGACTTATTTGTTTGACTTTACTTGATTAAATATGGTGATTTGATATTATCTTGCAATTACATCTGTTATTTGCATTCATGATATATTTTCTCATTTGATATATAAATTATTTGGGATTTTGCTATTGTCACAGCCCCTATTGATCAATTCCAAATAAAAGCATTGGAAATACAATAGTTTATTGGCATGTTAGGTGTCCGATTGTTGTTTGTATTTTCAAACCCAAGTTGTCCACTTAGAAACCTGGTCAAAGTCCATTCTAGATACCTAGGATAGAGTGAAACTAAAATTCATTTTAGGCATGAGCCTTGGACTACCCAATACCTGAGGGGGTATTGGGCCCATTAGAAAACCTACCCTGCATCTATTGGCCACGAGTCAATCACAGACGAATCATATTTATGTGTTGAAGGAAGTGTATACCAATTAATATAAACCCATTATCATTTGGGGAGAGGATCACCTTGTTTGCTTTGTGTAGGTATGGATCAATCAATCCTCTAAGAAGATTTAAGATAATGTTAGGATTTGGTGGAAATATATGAAGTGCGGAAGTCAAGAAAATCCTCAAGAAGCATATAGGATGTTTTCCTTCCTAATCAATATAAAAGTCGCACTTATGCGGAAAATCACTTGAACAAACGGATATCTTATATAACATGAGGTGGACAAAGACAAGAAGGTGATGATCGACGAAGGATCGTTTGGATTCTAGTATCTTTTGTTTTATCCCTTGCATTGGAATTTTTTCTCTCGTGTTATTTTGTCTTTTCCAAAAATTGTATCCCTCATTTGCTACTTTGTAGGCATTTATGAGTGTTTTTACTTTTCTCCCCTACGTGGAATTATTTTTCTCGCATTTTATTTTCCTTTTTCCAGTCATTGTATCCCTCACTTGCTAATTTGTAGGAATCTATGTCCTTCTGGATATTTATAAAAAATAATTTCAGAGATAATGGATTAGTGTTAAAAGGCATATAGTTCCTTCAAACTCGATAGGCCAACCCTTGGTTCAAAGGAGTTCCCAATTAGGATGCGCATTTATTACAATATGCTTATGTGATTAACTATTCTTCTGTACTTATATGTGTTATGTTGATTTGAATCAAAGGCGAATTGATCCAATCTCATTTTTCACTAGAGAACCTCTAGGAAGAAATATACACCTACTATACACAAGTCCGACCGGAGATACTCCAAGTCTCTCAGAAAAGTATGCAATCATTCTTAAAAATTTCTAAAGTTATTTCGTCCATTTCATGAATGTTGAATATGGACTTAGAAGAATCCATTTTAGGAAGTACCAAAAAGAGCAATAGGAGAGTTGCTCGAGTTAAGAGGCAATTGATGGAGTTAGACCAAATAGACAGTACGCTAAAGGCAGAAAGTGACCAAGTGTTATTCTAGACAAAAGAAAGACTACCAAAGTCAACCTATTGATTGAACAAGAAGAGGATATTTCCATGATCAAGAATAGGTAATTGGAGTAATAAATTGCCTAACCAAAGCAAAGATCGCTATGCTCGACCAAATATTGGGAAAAGGAGAGAAAATATAAAAAAGAAACCTCGCTGAAGATATTAAACAACTAGCCATAGAATTTGAAATAGCCATCGAAATGTTTGGAGATATGATAGGAGAAAATAAAGTGAAAAAATCAAAAGATGATAGCCTTATGCAAAAAGGAATATCAACGATGCTCAAAAAACTCATGAATGAAGTGAAAGAATGGTCAAAAGACGCGAACACAACATTCTTGCCTTCAAGGTTCAGGAAGGAAGATGAATAGAACACACCCAAAGAAAGTGGAAGAAACTATATGAGAGAGACAGAAATTATAAAAGTCTCAGAGATTTATCGAACACTGTAGGATATAAGAACTTTTTGCCTAATTAAAACTCAAAGTCTGCCATGTGACCCCATGAATGAGCACAAAGGATGTGCTTACCATTTGCTTCAAAAAGGTCCTACCACAGATGGATGTCGTATATTGAAAGCCAAAATATGTAATTTGATCAACAACAGTAAAATTTTCACTTTTATGGACCTCATACCATGTTGGAGTGTGATACGGTTGAACCAGGAGTGTCCATTACTAGTGATCTCGCAATTCACCATTTGTACTTCATGAATTTTGAGGATAGTTATGAGGACATTTAGTCCAATTTAGTCCAAGCGAAGATCCTCCATTTAGTCGAGAGAAAGGAAAAGAAAGGAAAGGGTCTACCAAATGAAGAGAGGGTGATGATATTTGTCACTACCATAATGGCACCAAAGGTCATATAATTGAGAAGTATCGTGCTTTCCACTTTAATTTGAAGCACTTGAGCAGAATTGGAAAGATTCGATTGGAGTTCGTGCCAAACCATCCATGAAGTAGAAGAAAGCTAGAAAAAATTGAAGAACTTTCCACTATCCAGAATCAAGATTTAAATGTAACAAGCTTTGTTTTCCTTGTATTTAATTTCCCCTAATGTAATGAAGTTTATTTAATGAAAATGAAAACAATTCTTTTTACAACTGTTTGAACTATGTAGGGCCTGATTTCTCCTTCATGAGATATGTAGGTAGCCTTTAGGCCCGACCCCATCTTCAAAAAAGTCTATTATCACTCCACTTACTTGAAATAAGACATAAGATTGAAAAGAATAAGAGTTGAACCTTCCTAATAAATTTCACTTATCTATTTCAATGAGCAAAATTCTATTCATTAGAATTCTTGAGTCATCATTAACAACATTATATGTTTACTTTCCTCCTTATCATCTTGCATCTTTTATTACTGATGAAATCTAACATGCTAGTCTTTGAGCTGTTTTTACTTTACAGGTAATAGAAGCTACTTTGTGTTGACATAAAATGTAAAATATCCATATTTCAGAGAATAAAGCCTCTTCTCTTAACTATAGCCTTACTACAAAAAGGGAAAAATGACTAGTAGTAAAAATGAACTCTATCAATCATTTTTCAAAACCTATAAGCAATGGTCTAGAGGATAAAATAGAGAAAAATATAATGCTACCATGGAAGAATTTTCCAAAATAGCCGAAATCAAAAAAGATGAATTAGAGGAAAAATTATTGAACTGGACTTCCACTTCACTTATTACTCTAAGTTCAATAGGGTAGATGGATATATGGATTTAAATTTTTTGCAAAGTCGGGGGTAGTATGAATAAGGCCCTGATACCCGCCCTCTAAGATTATTTAATTTTCTTTTGCTTTTTATGCTTTCCAAAAGGCATAGACCCATATTCTTGTGGGTCATGGTTAGAGTTTATAAATATTTTCTCAAAACTCAACATAATCCTACCCTATTGTGAAAATCTTTATTGTTTATTTTGTTTTCTACTTGATATTATCAAACTTGTTTGTTTTTTGATAAAAGTAGTATGCATCTAAAACCTGGTAATATTATGTTATGTCAAGAGCGAAATGAATAACTCAAGGAAGATAATGATGAATGGGAGACAAAAGTCTTAGAACAGTCAACAAAAGTACTATTAAGAATCAAGAAAATCCTAACCTTGAAGAAACCAAAAATTTTAACCAAGGAGACAACGACAAAGTTAATAGAACCAGGGTCAATTTCTATCTCAAAAAAATAATAAAACAGGAATCTTATAAACTTTCTCAAAGGAAAGTGGATAGTTGATCCTCATTTCCATCAAGAAAAAAGCAATGAAAGTGTCACACCATCCATAAAGTGCTATCCGAAGAATCTTTTCTATCCAAGTGAGATCGATAAGAGTGTCCTATTCCATTTAACCATGAAAAGATACCGCCTATGAAGATGGTATTTTTTTTGTAATATCTTTTTTTCTTATAGTATCCATTTCATGCTCTAACATGGCTTAAAATTTCTTTTTATGTACGAACTATGTTTGACCTGAATTCCCAAGAAAGGAATACGTAGGTGGTCTACATTGATTTCAGTCCACTCTTTGAGAGAATCTACTCTTTTCTTTTATGTACGAACTATGTTTGACTTGAACTCCCAAGAAAGGGATACGTAAGTGGCCTATGTCATCTTCGATCAATCTCTTAGGAGGATTTACACTTTTCTTTTATGTATGAACTACGTTTCACCTGAATTCTCAAGAAAGGGATACGTAGGTGGCCTATTTTGGCTTTGGTCAACCCTTTAGATTTTCTTTATATATATCCCCAGTATGGTCCCAAAATACGTTTGACCTGATTCCTGCTTCAACGGGATAAGCAGGCTCCCTAATGGCTTTATCATACCATCCCAGGAAATGGAAACTGGGGCAGAATTTTCTAGAAGAAAACTCAAAAATTCAAAAGAAGAAGAACATCGTCCAAGAAAAGAGAATGAATACCAGCAGAGACTTTGAATCATCTCAAGCCATGATCATTTCAAATAGTATTAAACTGGGGTAGAAATTTTGAGGAGATATTCAAATTTTTTGATAATATACTGGAATATATTTCCCATCACCAGAGGTCAAAGTAAAGCTTTAGAAACCACTAGCTGCAACAAAGTCTAGATAGACTAAATCTTCAGTTATCACAGGATTTTTGGTAGAACTCTCTAGCAATGATGATGAGTTTTTGGAAATCCTCCAACTTATATCGAATATAGTTGATACTCAAGAGGAAGACGTTCGTTGAGCTAGTACATGACATGACTAGCAGAGACTTTCTAAAAGCTTTTACACAATTTTTGAAATTATGTTTTCAAAATTAAGACTATTTTTGAAATCTATATGGATTATTCTCAACTTAACTAGTTTTCCTAAACATCTATTAGAGTGGAAAGTTATGACAAAAGTCCAAACATGATGGATCACCCGAAAGATTGCAAGGAATAAATTAAAGATCGAAGGAGGTCAACACGAGTAGTTTCACCCAACACTAAGAATTTTTCTGTAGATGCAGGGATCAAGGAATAAAATGAGGATCTTTTTCAAAAGAAAATGCCCCAAGAAAATGGGAACCACAAGCATATAATGCTCAAAATGGTAGTTTTGGGTAGCCCCAAAGACGGGTTCAATACCCATTTATCAAGTACCTTTTGAATTTTCTATCTCATTTATGAGATCATGGATGACAAACAAAGGCGGCCGATCCTCTTTATGAACAACTTTTCAAAAAAATAGTGGCTAGCAAAAGTGACTCTATGCCTGCTAAATATTTTACATGAAGCGCAGGTTCATTCAAAGGAGTCGGCCCAATAAGGACACAATCAAAGGATCTCTCAATGGGAGGAAAAGCATAAAAGTCATTCTCAAATTCAACATAAGGCAAAGTAAATGGTGTTCGACAATTTTACCCATTTATTTACATTAAGTGGATTTGTTGTTTAAATACTTATCTAAAAAGAAGATGAATAATTGACTAAGTCATTCATATTAGTCATTTAAACTGCCATGATATTTGACTGTTGTCACCAACGAGAGAGATATTGTGTCTACTAACTGTCTACCTTGAGTACAAGTTTATACAGAAGGCCAACACATCGATAAATAAATTCAGGAGAAGCTTCTCTTCAAACCACCAAAAGAGGTCACCAACGAGAGCAACATTATGTCCACTAACTGTCTACCTTGAGAACAAGTTTATGCAGAAGGCCTACACGTCGATAAATAGACTCAGGAGAAGCTTCTCTTTAAATCGATGAAAAGGCCATCTATTTTATTTTATGTCATTGCCGAGAGGGCCATTTTATTTTATGTTATTATCGAGAGGGCCATTTCATATTATTTCATTACCAAGAGGGTATTTTCGAGAGGGCCATCTTATATTATTTTATTATCGAGAGGGCCATTTCATTCCATTGTCGAGGGCAATGCTGAGAGGGCTTTTTTATATCATTTTATTGTCGAGAGGCCCATTTAATTCCATTGACAAGAGGTCCAAGATGAGAGGGCCATTTCATATCATTTAATTACTAAGAGAGCCATTTTATTTCATTACCAGGAGGGCCATGCTGAGAGGAATATTTTATATCATTTCATTATCGAGGCGGATATTTCATTTCATTATCGAGAGGGCCATGCCAAGAGGGTCATTTCATTTTATATCATTTCATTATCGAGAGAATCATTTTATTTCATTGCCAAGAGGGTTATGTAGAGAGGTCCATTTCATATAATTTCACTATCAAGCGGGCTGTTTATTTCATTGCTAAGAGGTTCATGCCGAGAAGGCCATTTAATTCTATTTCATTTCATGCTGAGAGGGCCATTTTATTCCATTGCCAAGAGGTCCTTGCCAAGAGGGTCATTTTATATCACTTTGTTGCCGAGAAGGCCATTTCATTCCATTGCTGAGAGGGCCATCTTATATTATTCCATTATCGAGAAGGCTATTTTATTTCATTACCGTGAGGGTCATTTCATATCATTTCATTACTGAGAGGGATAACTCATTTCATGCTTAGACGGATATTTTATTCTATTTCATGTCATTGCTAAGAGGTCTATTTTATTTTATTGCCAAGGCGACCATGAAGAGAAGGTCATTTCATTCCATTTTATTTTATGTCGAGAGGGCCATTCCATTTCATTGACAAAAGGTTAATCATGACATCCTACTAAGTCTTCATAGTAGCTCTCCATGCAAGCCGATAAGGTTTGCCTGGGAGATAATTTGGAGCACCAATATCCATTGACCGTGTGAATACAACATAATCTGGCATTGAGGATATCTCAGCATTTTATATTTTTTAACCATGAAAAATACAATATAGCCCTACGTCCAGGATATTTCCACATTTTATAAATTAGCATACTAAAAATATCAAGTTGAAAATCGCATGATTTGAAGGGACGTCTTTAACTTGCTATCTGAAAGCGGGCGACATATGAAGTTTCTCAAAAATTGACAATTCGAGGGTCATCTATAATTCAAGTTAGTTGAGATAGAATAGTGTGCGAGATTACCTATGAGTTGATAGTCCATAGGTTATCCATAAGACACAACAACATCCTGATTGGATAGTGCGCAAGGTTACCCAAAGATCGATAGTTTGAAAGTTATCCATAAGTCACAACTAAATACTTCCCGGAGAATATGAGAGATTACCAAATTGATAGGTCCAAGGGTTCTCTATAAGTTGAATCATATCCAAGATTGATTATGCACAAGATTACCCAAAGACCAATAATTTGAGATATATCTATAAGTTATATGTAATACCCCGCATGTTTCTAAGCTAGGAGACGAACCATTTTTCCTACATATGAAATCTCCTATCTTGTGATTCATACTTGAGTACATGATTTACAATGAGTATCCTAGCGATAATATAGCTTATGATGTGTTAAGAATGTTCATACGAGTCACTTAAGGTAATACAAGCTAAGAGTTTTTGAATCCAACAAGTTTTAGTGTTTGATTTCGTAAGGGTTATATTTCAACGAGTATAACTCAATGTTAATGTGGTATTTCTACATATTTATACCTACAAAATTACATAGAATCGAATTATCTTTCCAACGATACCAATTTTATCAAATTCCGACACCCAATCTAGGAGTTATGGATTTGCGAAGTAGAGTGCGTCGCCTAACCAATCACACATGGCCACTGGAAAGCATATGTGATAGCATATGCGGCACCTACGTAAATATAGGCGATAGCATATACGGCGCCTAGTAAATATAGGCGATAGCATATGCAGCGCCTATGAAGATATAGGCAATAGCATATGCGACGCCTATGTAAATATAGGCGATAGCATATGCTGCGCCTATGTAGATATATGCGATATCATATGCGGCACATATCTTATGGTTTCAAGTGACTTAAACACTCCGTTTTGAGTTATTTTGTGGGTAATAAAATCTTTTAACACTCTTTACACATCCCTAAACTTAACCCTACAAAATATATAGCCCCTAATTACATTACAACCCTACTAATATCTTAAGTTCATCATCCAAGAGAACTAAAAGAGAAAAAAACTAGGGTTTCATAATTAAGCTTGAAGATCCAATTTCAAGGAAATTCCTCCGTCAATCATCAAGAATCTTCCTTCTAAGGTATGCGTGAGTTGATATATGGACTCCTTTCATCCATGAAGCTCAAGAACCATCTTCTAAATTATGTATTATGATGTTTATGTTGTTGGTGGTTGATGTTCATGTGGTTGGAGTTTGATGATTCCTAAGATGGGATCTTTGTATGTTTTGTGTGAGGATATGGTGGTTTTTAATGTATAAATATGTGAAATTGGTGGTTGAATATTTGTAATCTTGATGAATCCATCTATGCCTAAGATGTGCATGTAAGGTGTTTGTGAAAATACCTAAGGGAATAGAAATCATGCTTTTATGATATAATAAGTCCTAAACGAAAATTTCATGTTCTAAGTTTATGTTCAACGTGATACCCATGCTATTGTCTTGAATTGAAGATGTTGTATGAGATGTTCATGATATTGTTGTGATATAGAATGACCATGTTATTAAAGCCATGCAACAATATACATGTTGTGTGCATTCCTGATCATGTGATAGTTTGTTTAGAATCATCCTTATTATGAAATCCTTACTTATGATATTGTGAATTGTGGATTCTACTCTTATGATCAAGTCAGTTATGTATGTCAGTTTTCTTTCATTGAGTCCTGGGGGTACTTGTACCCAAAAACTATAGTTGTGTGCCTAGAGCTAGTGTCATGTTTCAAGACATCCTCATTCAAGCTATGCTCCATAGATTTCAGTTAGTCACGTGACTCAAAAAAACTCAGAAATCTCAGTAGTTCAGTAGTCCCAGTAGTTTTAGTACTCTCAGTCAGACCTCAGATCTCAAGTAGCTTTTTCGTAAGTCAATAGAACTCAGTGAATTTAGCTTAGTTCAGTTAAGAAAATATTATCAGCTCGGTTAACCTATTTATAAATCAGTTCAGTTTAGTTAGTCAGCTCAGCGCAGTTAATCTTTTTAGAGTCTTTCAGTTGGGAGTAGGGACTAGCACCGAGGGAGTGCAGGGATGGCAGTTTTTCCCATTATAAAGGCAGAGTCGTTAGCAGTAATCCCTGTACTCTAGAACTGTGTAACCAGTGCAGGACAGGAGTCACCTATCAGATTAAGGCTATACTTGACTATTATATTGCATTAGGCTTGATTTCCTGTTTAGGGTCACCCGTCAGAGAGGCTTGACCATAGTAGAGGTCTTTACCTGTGGCACGGTATTGACACCCTTCCACTCAAGCCAATTATTGGACCTCACAAGTACAGTATCGGGGCATGTCGGTTAGGTTACTACCTCTCACAGTTATAGTTACAGTTACAGTTACAGTTTCAGTATTAGTCTATAGAGTAGAAATCAGGAATTAGGACTGTCAGATACAGTCATCGATCTCAGTAAGAAACTCAGATAGTTCCATTGATTCCTGGACCATCCCTTCAGATAGGCTTCATCCCATATTGAGATGCTTATTATTAGATCTAGAGGTCGCCTGGCAGACAGGCTTGATCTCAATCTCAGATTCAGTCAAGTATTCTCATTATCAGTTTCAGAGATCACTCGTTAGCTAGGACTGATCTCAGACTTAGATGTTCAGGTACAGTTTGGAAATCAGATAGTTTTCCCCAGAATTAGGACTGTTAGATACAGTCATCCATGTTATCAGTTATTCAGTATCTCAGTATCACGAAACTCATGTTGTCAGAGTTCAAACTCAAGTAGTCAGTATCTCCACGAGTTCAGTAGCAGTTACGTATGTATGTATGTATGTATGTATTCTCACGTTTATATTATTCAACATGTTCAGTATATAAACCCCATGCATTTAGCCTACCCCCACGTATACTCAGTACTTTAGTTGTACTGACGCATTTGCGCTATGGTACTTTTTTTTTATATTACACCATAGGTTCTGAGGTACAGATTCCAGATCAGCAGTAGCAGTTCAGTAAGAAGTGAGTCCTCATCTTTCGAGGACATGATCGTTACATTCATTATTCCAGTATTTCAGTTTATTTTCAGTTTAGGGAGTTAGTTAGAGATATATTTCTACAACTCCTTATACAAATAGTTTAGAGGCTTTTAGACGATTATAGAGTTTTCAGATTTAGACTTTAGTATTTCCAGTTTTGTTTTGGTACTGTGATACCACCTTATTTCAGATATTTTACTATTCAAGATTGAACCTTACGCTCTCTTTGTTTATGTTTCCATATTTTATATGTATATTATGTAGTTATAGGTACAGATATCAGTCATGGGTTAGCTTGTGGTCGTTCGGGGTCATGAGCACTGTGTAGCATTTTGGTTCAAAAAATTGAGGCGTTACAAACTTAGTATCAGAGCCTAAGGTTCAATAGAGTCCTAGGAAGTCTAAAAGCCACATCTAGTAGTGTCTTGTACATGGGTGTGTTGTGCGCCACATTTATGTACAAGAGGCTATAAAATGTTTTAGGAACAGTTTCCCTTTTTTCAGTACTCATATCGTTCCAGTGAGCAAAAGCTCAAGTTGAACTCTCAGTTTAATCCTTGTTCCTCTTCTGTTTGCAGAACATGCCTCCTAAGAAGAGAACAGGGAATCTGTTAGCCCCGCAGCCCGCAGATCCTTTGAATGAGAATGTTTCACATACAAAATTTTGGGGAGCTTTTCAGGCATTAGCCCAGGCTGTGACCACTAGTGTTCAGGGCAACTGACAGACTGTAGCCCCACCACAGCAAGATGGGGATTCAGCTGCAGCCAGAATCAAAAATTTTATGAGAATGAACCCTTCAGAATTCTTTAGGTCACTAACAAGTGAGGACCTACAGGTGTATCTAGAAGAGGTAAAGAAGATCACCCAAATCATGTATGTGTCAGAGGAGGAGAGTGTGGAATTAGCGTCCTATAGGCTGAAAGATATTGCTCATGATTGGGTAGTGTTGTGGAAGAAGAGTAGAGGGGAAGATGCAACTCCCATGACTTGGCAGATATTTCAGGATGCCTTCTTAGATAAGTTTTTCCATTAGAGATGAGAGAAAATAAGGTAGAAGAGTTTATGAACCTAAGACAAGGCTTCATGACAGTGAAGGAGTATTGTCTTAAGTTCAACCAGTTAGCTAAGTATGCTCCTGACTTGATAGATGACCCCAGAGCGAGTATGAGTAAGTTTGTGAATGGTGTGTCTGGGTTAGTATTGAAAGAGTATAAAACAGCTATGCTCAATAGGGACATGGACCTTGCTAGGTTAATGATGCATGCTCAGCAGATAGAGGCAGATAAGTCTAAGGAGAGAGAGACATCTAATAAGAGATTCAGAATAGGTAGTTACAACTTTTCTCTGGCTGGGTCATAGGGGGGTAATCGTTCTCACCCTAGTTAGAAAAATTCAGCCTTTGTTCCATCTTCAGCTAGTGTACCCACACCTAACTTTGGAGATGTTATTAATGGTGGGGCACCAGGCTCCAAAGCCCAGAGTAGTGTTAGAAGTGAGCGTACTTATCCGCTTTATGGAGAGTGTGGCAAGAATTATCTAGGTGCTATTTTTTGGGCGTGGTAAGCCGGGCCACAGAATGCGGGAGTGTAGAGTGTTAGCTCAGAAAGGTAGATATTCGTATGAGCAGGCCGCAAATCCTAGCACCAATAGTGGTCAGCATCAAAATCGACTTTATTCACTCCAGACTCACCATGATCCAGAAAGTTTCCCCAACCTAGATTCGGGTACGTTACAACTTTTTCATGATCATTGTATGCATTGTTAGATATCTTACACTCGTTTAAGCTTATGTTTCCATATGAGTTAGTCAGTAACATTAGCAAGTCTAGTTCAGTTCATGCATCATGCATTAGTCTTAGATCTCCAATGTTTAGTTATAATCTAGTTCGTAGATGCCCTGTGCATCACCCCAGTATCTCAGCAAGGTAAACATTCCAAGAGAGACATAGTGTCCCAAGGGGGAGATACCCTACCTTTTCTTAATGTTTTCATATTCCCGTTATAAATTAGTAGTCAAGCTTTCAAGAGTCAGCTCAGTCAGATATTCAGGCATTAGATATACGTGTTCAATAGAGAAAGTACTATTTATCAGTATCTTCACTCATACATTTACATATCATGTCAGTCATGTAATCATGCATCAGATATGCATGGATTCAGCCTTTCAGTTGTGCATCAGATATGCATTCTCATTTTGAGAAAACTCACTTTATTAGAATCCTCAGTCTTATATTCATGAATCAGCTTCCCATGCATCAGATATGCATGTTCAGTATGTTGGGATCAGCTTTCAGTCATGTCAATCATGAACCCATGTTTCAGTAGTGTATGTCTTGTACGTACTTTATCTTATCATCTCTCCCGCCTCAGTTAATTTCTATTCGAGGACGAATGTTCCCAAGGGGGAGATATTGTAATACCCCACATATTTCTAAGCTAGGAGACGAACCATTTTTCCTATATATGAAATCTCCTATCCTGAGATTCATACTTGAGTACATAACTTAAAATGAGTATTCTAGCGATAAGATAGCTTATGATGCGTTAAGAATGTTCATATGAGTCACTTAAAGCATGTTCATATGAGTCACTTAAGGTGATACAAGCTAAGAGTTTTTGAATCCATCAAGTTTTAGTGTTGAATTTCATAAGGGTCATATTTGAACAAGTATAACTCAATGTTAATGTGGTATTTCTGCATATTTCTACCAACCAAATTATAAAGAATCGAATTAGCTTACGAACGATATCAATTTCATCAAATTTCGACACCCGAGCTAGGAGTTATGGCTTTGTGAAGTAAAGTGTGTCGCCTAACCAATCGCACATGGCCACTGCAAAACATATGCGATAGTATATGCGGCGCCTATGTAAATATAGATGATAGCATATGCGGCTCCTATGTAAATATAAGCGATAGCATATGCGGCGCCTATGTAGATAAAGGCAATAGCATATACGGCGCCTATGTAAATATAGGCGATAGCATATGCGGAGCCTATGTAGATATATGGATATCATATGCGGCGCATATCTTATGGTTTCAAGTGACTTAAACACTTCGTTTTGAGTTATTTTTAGGGTAATTAAGTATTTTAACACTCCTTACACGTCCCTAAATTTAACCCTATGAAATATATAGTTCCTAATTACATAACAACCCTACTAATATCTTACGTTCATCATCCAAGAGAACTAAAAGAGAAAAACAACTAGGGTTGCATAATTAAGCTTGAAGATCCAATTTCAAGGAAATTCCTCCGTCAATCATCGAGAATCTTCCTTCTAAGGTATGCGTGAGTTAATTCATGGACTCCTTTCGTCCATGAAGCTCAAGAACCATCTTCTAAATTATGTATTATTATGTTTATGTTGTTGGTGGTTGATGTTCATATGGTTGGAGTTTGATGATGCCTAAGATGGGATCTTTGTATGTTTTATGTGAGGATATGGTGGTATTTAATGTATAAATATGTGAAATTGGTGGTTGAATATTTGTAATCTTGATGAATCCATCTATGCCTAAGATGTGCATGTAAGGTGTTTGTGAAAATACCTAAGGGAATAGAAATCATGCTTTTATGACATAATAAGCCTTAAATGACTATTCCATGTTCTAAGTTTATGTTCAACGTGATACCCATGCTATTGTCTTGAATTGAAGATGTTGTATGAGATGCTCATGATATTGTTATGATATGGAATGACCATGATATTGAAGCCATGCAAGTATATACATGTTGTGTGCATTCCCGGTCATGTGATAGTTTGTTGAGAATCATTCTTATTATGAAATCCTTACTTATGATATTGTGAATTGTGGATTCTACTCTTATGATCAAGTCAGTCATGTGTGCCAGTTTTCTTCTATCGAGTCCTGGGGGTACTTGTACCCGAAAACTATAGCTATGTGCCTAGAGCTAGTGTCATGTTTCAAGACATTCTCATTCAAGCTATGCTCCATAGATTTCAGTTAGTCACGTGACTCAAAAAAACTCAGAAATCTCAGTAGTTCAGTAGTCCCAGTAGTTTCAGTACTCTCAGTCAGACCTTAGATCTCAAGTAGCTTTTTCGTAAGTCAATAGAACTCAGTGAATTTAGCTTAGTTCAGTTAAGAAAATATTATCAGCTTGGTTAACCTATCTATAAATCAGTTCAGTTTAGTTAGTCAGCTCAGCGCAGTTAATCTTTTTAGAGTCTTTCAGTTGGGAGTAGGGACTAGCACCGAGGGAGTGCAGGGATGGCAGTTTTTCCCATTATAAAGGCAGAGTTGTTAGCAGCAATCCCTGTACTCTAGAACTGTGTAACCAGTGCAGGACAGGAGTCACCTATCAGATTAAGGCTATACTTGACTATTATATCGCCTTATGCTTGATTTCCTGTTCAGGGTCATCCGTCAGAGAGACTTGACCATAGTAGAGGTCTCTACCCATGGCACGGTATTAATACCCTTCCACTCACGGCAAAGATTGGACCCCACCAGTATAGTATCAGGGTATGTCGGTTAGGTTACTACTTCCCACAGTCACAGTTATAGTTACAGTTTCAGTATCAGTCTATAGAGTAGAAATCAGGAATCAGGACTGTCAGATACAGTCACCGATCTCAGTAAGGAACTCAGATAGTTCCATTGATTCCTGGACCATCCCATCAGAGAGGCTTCATCCCATATTGAGATGTTTATTATTAGATCTAGAGGTCACCCAGCAGATAGGCTTGATC
This sequence comes from Capsicum annuum, assembly GCF_002878395.1. Taxonomy (NCBI): domain Eukaryota; kingdom Viridiplantae; phylum Streptophyta; class Magnoliopsida; order Solanales; family Solanaceae; genus Capsicum; species Capsicum annuum. The sequence goes on from NC_061114.1 coordinate 108,142,010, forward strand.
TCAATCTCAGATTCAGTCGAGTATTCTCATTATTAGTTTCAGAGATCACTCGTTAGCTAGGACTGATCTCAGACTTAGATGTTCAAGTACAGTTTGGAACTCAGATAGTTTTCCCCAGAATTAGGACTGTTAGATACAGTCATCCATGTTATCATTCATTCAGTATCTCAGTATTACGAAACTCATGTTGTCAGAGTTCAAACTCAAGTAGTCAGTATCTCCACGGGTTCAGTAGCAGTTACTTATGTATGTATGTATGTATGTATGTATTATTACGTTCATATTAGTCAGTATGTTCATGCATATAAACCCCATGCATTTAGCCTACCCCCACGTATACTCAGTACTTTAGTTGTACTGACGCATTTGCGCTATAGTGCTTACTTTTTATGTTACAACATAGGTTCTGAGGTGCAGATTCTAGATCGGTAGTAGCAGTTCAGTAAGTAGTGAGTCCTTATCTTTCGAGGACATGATCGTTACATTAATTATTCCAGTATTTCAGTTTATTTTCAATTTAGGGAGTTAGTTAGAGATATGTTCCTTCAACTCCTTATTTAGATAGTTTAGAGGCTTTCAGACAATTATAGAGTTTTTAGATTTAGACTTTAGTATTTCCAGTTTTGTTTTGGTACTGTGATACCACCTTATTCAGATATTTTATTATTCAAGATTGAAACTTACGCCCTCTTTGTTTATGTTTCCACATTTTATATGTATATTATACAGTTACAAGTATAGATATCAGTCATGGGTTACTTGTGGTCCTTCAGGGTCATGAGCACCGTGTAGCATTCCGGTTCAGAAAATTGGGGCGTTACATTATATCATATCCAAGGTCGGATTATGTGCAGGAATCCCTAAGAGCTAGTGATTTGAGGGATATCTTTAAGTCATCTCTTATTCAAGGTCGGATAAAGTGTAAGATTACCTAAAAAAGTAGCAACTCAAAGGATATCTACAATTTGCCTCATATATAACATCGAATAATACGGAAGATTATCCAAAGATTGATAATTCAAAGGATATCTACAATTCATATCGATATAAAAGATGTGCAAGTATTATCCGAGATCACATGCAAAGATAATTATTGATAGCCGAAGATGTTATCATTCTACATAAAAAAAAGCATTATAGGTGACCAAAAGGGTATCTGCATCAGCGTAAGATTAAGCAGTTGCAGGGATTGTCCTACACAAAGTGTCATTGGTGTCCAAAAGGGCGACCCCACTTTGAAAAAATATTCAATCGACCAAAGAGCAATTCTATTCAACAACTGGGAGGGTTTTTGTGTCTGTTATTGCAAGTTATTGCCCTCCAAACAGGTACATAAGAGGACGACTTCACTTTTTAGATAACAACTCACGCAGAAATAATGTAAAAGACTATATACCCCTTCGTGAATTATGGTTATCACTAACAACTTTTGTTTGAGATATTGTCGAGAACATCCAAGAGGATAAAAATCTCAAACCAAAACCATAGGTGCAGACGACTCCAAAAAGAACGCAACACAACGTGGAACTTTTTCTTAGCAGCAAATCGAGACGTAGTCTAGAGAGGAACGTCAAACTCTTTGGACGTGAGCTAAAGAATGATTTCCACAACCATCAAACCACACCCCTATCGAAAGGCATGTGAGTACTTTGGGACATTTTGGTTTCAATTCACCTCTGAAATACTCCTAAACTTATATCGGAGGTAACTTTCTTTTTTCATCAAATTCGGGTGATAACACACTTAGAGTTTTAGAAATTATGTTTGGAAAAAATCTTGTCTATGGATGTGAAGGATTCCACATTCATGTTGAAGAGGTTACAAGCCTCTTTTTCATGACTCAAACAACTTTTCACTCATCTCGAGCTAAAAATGGTCTAAAATAAAAGACTATCTTTTCTATCGATTGAGTTGAACTACAGATAGTCTGATTAACTAAATCTTGGGGATGGATGAGATCTATATTGAAAAGTCTACTGCATTCCAACCTTCCCCCAATCACTTATTTCCCAGCTTTTCGATTTCACTAAAATTCAAAAATTAGGATAGCTTGTGAATTCTTTAAACTCTTGCTTAAAATCTAGCATTATGAAATATATGTGGACTGAGTCTCATGTAACCTGAGATATATAGGAAACCCGAAACCAAGTTCAGCCATAATTCCATGAAACTTGTGCGGAAAACAACCTCTCTTAGAATAAATTTTTGATTGAACAAAAATTAGGAATATCAAACTCTCTTTGCTCAGGGTTACTTGCATCTACCCTACCTAAAGGAAGGGGGCAATCACTGACACCTAATTTTTATCCTCCGTGATTAAATTTATTCTGAGAACCTTTGATTTTAAATAAAATTACAACATTTATTTTATTTGGATAAAATCTTTTCAAAATATTTTAGGTAATATTCTCATTTTAAGTAATGTTATATATTTTCGTTTTCATATATATATATGAAATCATATAATTTCGTCACTTAAATAATTATTTTATAGAAAGATCGAATTTTAATAAAAGATTATCTTTAAAGTGAATTCAAATGGTTAAAATCTTAATCTAAATATAATTTGTTCTAAAAAATAAGTTATTTTAAAAATATGTGTTTGATTTTATTAAATCAAGAAACTTGGGATTCAATCGTTGTTAATTTATTTCAAACATTATTTTGATTTAGACAAATTATTAAATTGAATCTTAATTGAAATTGATTTGACCAAAATTATAATATAATTGATCAATTGATTTCTAATTAGGCTAAAATTTAAATAATTGTCTCAATCCTCATCCATTGGCTATTTAATAAATTGCCTAATCCTAAAATTCCTACTCAATCCCTTAAATTCATCTTTCTTTCTAAATTCAAAATAGTGTCCCAAAACAATCCCTTACAATAGCCTGTCCAACAGGCCCAAAAATCAACCCAACCCAAATCTCATTCCCTTCCCTTAACCCGTGTAACCAACGTACAACAATATTAAAAACAACAGCAACCAACATGGGTTGTGGTGCAACGGATGGAGTTATTCTACCCTTAATAAGAGGTCGAGGGTTCAACTCTGGGCATGGAGAAAACTCTGTTGGGAGCGCTACCCCCCGAATAGAGCCCTACTCGGTGCAAATCCGAATTAGTCGGGCTCCAATGCGGGTACCGAACACCAAATGGGAAATAAAAAAAACAGCAACAATGAATGTGTACAACATCAACATTAACACATACAGCTGTCTCAACTCGTCCACCTGACCTCAGTCCGACAACAAACTGACAAGACCCAATCTCGATAACCTGAACCCACGCACCAGCCGGTACAAACTCGTCAACAGTGACCAAACAATACCTCACATATCACAAGGTATGGATGGCGCAATTTTGTACCAAATCTGACTCATAATCTTATTCTTTTTTTAAAATTCAAATTTTTCCTTTCAAAAATTTCCTAAACTACCCCCGATTTTCCATTATCCCACATTGACAAAGCGTGAAATCTATTCCCAAATTTTTTTTCTATGTATACTTCTACTATTTCTATCGAATAAAAGGTTGGAAGGATAATCCGAAAGCGAGAACCCCAAGGTAATGGATTTTACCCAGGTTCCTAAGCTAAATCCTTATGACTCTTTGTAGCTTAAGATTTTAGCGAAGGAATCAATTTTTTTCTGGTGGTGTCAAGGATTACGACGACTCGTAGTCCAGTTTGTTTTCCGTTAAAAGGTAAACACGTCTTTCTCTTTCAATTCCTTTGCTATTTCTTGTTTCTGTTTTGTCGCAATAGTTGTAGTACCATTTTGATTTTCTTTTTGTTTAGTGTTGTAGTGGTGGGGTTATGTGTTGTAGAAATCATGAAGGCCTTTAGGATTTTTGTGTGATGACAATTGTATTTGTTTTTTGTTATGTCTTGTTCCGCTAACTGTTTTGGCATCATTTTTGAGAATTCACGGCTTTATTTTGATTCTGCTTATTAGAATATTGTTGTTCCTATTATAGTTTGACCATTGTTTTCCTTCCTTTATTTGATCAAAATCCTACCTTTTACTATAAAACTTTCAAAAGATTTTTCATTTCTTGCATTAATTGTTTTATGTTATCTAGAGGAGCCTTTTTGCCACTCGTTTGGTTTTGGTCGTTTAAGGTTAACAAGTGAAGGAATGGCCACTTTTGGAATTACACCCATAGTGCCCAACCTTTATCCCTAAAAAGATCACTGCCTTAAAACTCACAGCGAGTGTTGATAATTTCTTTTCTATTATTCAACTGTGCAGTCTTTATTTATGGTACTTGAATTATTGTGTATTAGAATCTTATTTTGAGTGGTGTCTGGTTGTACTACAAGGACCTCCATGATCATCATCCCACTTGACTTATTTGTGCTTAAGTAGTTAATCTTCTCAACTTGCTAGGATAGTGTTACTATCAACATTAGGGATGTGTGTTCATATTATGGTACTAGTAACTCATGTGTGGATAGTTGTATTTCAACAAAATTGAAGTAGTTGCATGTTAATCTATATTCCCTTAGATTTCATTGTATAGAACATGTAAAGTAAAAATCACATAGATTTGGCTAAATTTGACTTGCACATTTTTTAATTCCAAAATAGTCATTAATTACTTGTGGTGTTTTCTCCTTAGAAGGTATTACTGGATAATTAGGTTCTAACCATTCTCCATGTTCAGTGAAATCCTATGACTAGAATAAATTGACCCATGATGTTTTTCTCTCAAGTTTATCTATTTAAAAAGAAGTTGCCTGTTATTGTTTGGCACGAGTTGCAGAATTAAGTGGATAAGCTAACAAGTTTTAAAATATTAAGCATTTCTTCTTACTTTTTGGTTGCCATGACTACTTGACTATATTAAGGCTATTTGTTATGATTTACATGTGCTGATGTCGTCCTTTAAGACCACCATGCTTTAATTAACTTGGATGAATACTAATTCCTTTTCCTCATCTTTTTGTCACATGTGATATCCGAGTTCATCTGAACTTTTCATCCTTGCATCTCATTGTTGAGTCAAACTCAACAACACATATCAAGTAGGTCGGTTAGCTACATAAGGAAGATAGTATACAAGCTTAAAGACAACAATGGCTAAAAAAATAGATATAGGCTAAAAAACCTATAAAAAATTGAAGATTAAAGTTGGGCAAGTCCAAACGGATTCAAAATCTATTTTTGTCAACTTCTCTACTTTTATTTATTTATTTGCAATTCATACGGGGATATTTGTATGTAATTAACTCTTGAATTTGGATTAAAATCTTATTTTCATTTGAGTTGTTATTTTTGTTTATCCCAATTTTTTCTTCGATTAGTGTTTATTACATAATGTGAATGTATGAATTTAATAAAAATATATTTTAGTTATGTTTTCCTCTTAAAATAAACTTTCAAAAATCAAAACGGTATTTTATTTATTTATTTATATTTTTTATCAATTTGTTGAATTAGTTTTCTTCGACATAAAAAGTAACTTTTCTCATAATTGGCCAAATTTTATTAATTTGTTTTCTTTCTCTTTTCATTGAAAATAGTTTGTTTTTCTCAAATTCATAAAAGAATTGGACTTAGTTAACTTTTTCTTTCGAAGGATATTTTTTTCTTAATTTAAATAAATAATTTTTCATTTGGATAGAATAAGTGTGATGTTTGCAATTGAATTTCAAGATTTTACCAAGTTAGGCACATTTTTCTAAACTAGTCATTTTTTTCACAAATCAATCAAATAGTCTTTTGATGAACCATTTTTTAACAGGCGCTCTTGAATGCCTTAAAAACCTTCTCGAGGCGTTACTTGAATCCTTACCCAATTTCTCTATTTCAAAGGTTTATTTTTGTTTTTAATCTTTTGAATAATCTTAGTTTTTCATGATATCTTCTTAAAAAATCAAGTGGCGACTTTGTATTCTTAAATTGTTTCAAAATTTTCTCCAAAATTTTTGAAATGATTTAATAAGTCAAAAATAATATTTTTCAACCCTTCTAACCGAAAAGGCATAAAACAAGGCCTATATTAGCAAAATAAGACTCGCACGGGCGTTACATCGAGAATAAAGGCATTCAAATGCACATATAAGGCTAAAAATGTCAAATAAAGCCCCCAAACAGGCAACACATAATTACAAATATTACAAATCAACCACAAAAGGATATAATCCTCCACACGGGTACAGAGCAGTAAAAAAAATCTCAAAATATAAACTCCATAGTTATTTACACCAACCAATAGCATTCTTTACTCATTTATTAACTACCCAGCTCAATTTGAAATAAGTTAAGCCATAACCTACCTGAAAATGATGAAATTTTGATCTAAAGTGCTTCAATACGGAGCCTTCCCCTTACGAACAGCCTTAAAATCAACTACAATATTAAAATATAGCATCTACATGTTAAAGGAAAGCTAATGATACCAATATTACCCATACTCGGGTCGGTCCAAAATGGGTTTGAAAAATGAATTCAAAAATGAAAGGGGTAAAATAAGAATTTTGTTTTAAAACACACATTTTTCAAGGTTATAGGAGTTTACATGAGCAAACCCACGTGAAAACGATTTAGAAATGAGGTCCAAATCGAAGAAAAATCCCTTTTTAAATTTTATCGACAAAACTCTAAATTATCATTTTGACATCAATATTTAAAGGTGTTTTTGATAATACAATTAATGTAAATAATGGGAATAAGATTTTGGAGCTTAACTACACTCAAATAGTGAAGAAATCCTCAACAATTGCTGAAAGGTCAAACATCCAAAAAAAAAAGAGAAAAATGTGAAAATAAGGCTTTTATACTATTCAATGAACAGTGACTCGCAAACGATATCAGCCCTTCGCATCTACGAGGGTCAACGCTGACCAGGCAGCTAAATTGGCCATTGCTTTTGCAGCCAAGGTTAACGTTCGCAACAGCCTCACCATGTTCGCAAAGGACTCATCTGCCTTTCGCAATCATTGCCACCACCTTACGATCATGATGAAGGGAAAATCCCTTCTCTACATTCGTGGCCAGAGGCCCGCATTTTTTAAGAAGGACTTGGCATGCACTAGATATCAGCAAATTTGTTGATTTTGCATGCCTTCAAATTCTCCTAATGGATCCTCCGAATTAATTTGGGACCCAAAAAAAAATTATATATGCTACTAGACTAGTTTCGATGTTTCAGACTCAATGGCAACATTGATTATTCAATAAAAAAAATTAATAAATTAACTCCCAAAACACCTTTTCACTATTTTTCCAATGAAGGATCGAAATGAGATATAAAGGTCTCAAACCCAAACAAACTACACTACCACTTATATTTCACATTTCGGATCTATTGGCATAGTCCAATTTATCATTCAACACTCAAAATAATAAATATTGAATGAAGTCAACTATATGACTTCTCAAGCCTCTAAAAATCATAAACTCACTCAAATCATTTTCAAGTGCATCGGAAATCATACCAACCATCCCAAAAATCCAATATCAACATGTTACAACTATGGGAATGGTCAAAATGGTCAAACACATAAAAGTGAAAACTCATAAATTCAGGTCATTACATCAATTCTTCAGTCACACTCCATGATACCATCACATTATATATATTTATATATATACATATATAGATATATGTATATATATACATATATATATATACATACATATATATATATATATATACTAACATGGTATCACTGGATTTGCTCCAATCTGTAATGATACCATCATAATATATTTGTATACTGTCATGATAACATTAATGTCTACTTTAATCCTTGGTAAGACCTTTACGATACCATCATATTGTGTGTGCGTGTGTATATATATATATATGTGTGTGTGTGTGTATGTATGTATGTATGGCACGACCCAAAAGTAAAGGTCATGATGGCACTTGTCGCGGAGTACCTTAACAAGTAAGCCTATCACCCAAACTGATACAAAAAGGAAAAACAAAAGACAGAAATGCCCAAGGTAAGGCTACTAGAATGAAGCCAATTATAATACAGTACAATTATTTACATATATTCAAGGCTATGAACACATATAGGACCCCACATGGTCACACATATCACTTAATATCTCAATTTCAATAACTACATTACATATAGGCCCCTACACGGGAACAACACATAAATAACTATTTTTTATGATTAGTTTTCATCCTTAACATGCATTTTGTACCATCATTTACTATAGCCCAGTCTGAAAGAGTTAAGCCATAACCTACCTTAAAAGCCGAAATACCACAACCAAGATTTTGATCTCAAAGCCTTACTCCTCACGAATGGTCCAAAACGCCACTAAAAATATCAAATATGGAATCTATGTATCAAAATAAAACCAACGACACCCATATTGACTACTTTTGATTCGGAGTCAAAACGGACCCCCCAAAATGAGTTTTTGAAAAAGAAGGGCAAGATCATAACTTTAATTCAAAAATGTGTTTCTGTATTTTTAGGAACCTAAATCTAAAAATTCAAGTCAAATCGGGTCAAAAACGAGGTTCAAATCAAAGAAAAACCATTTTTAAGCTTTACCGAGTAAATCTTTGAAATTCGGATTAAAATCAAGAATCGAAGTTGTTTTGAAGGTTAAATTGATGAAAAACTAGTAAGATTAAAATATTATTCAAGTGAAAAGAAGTGAAATTGAGGTTTAAAATCAATCTTTTGGGGTTTTGAGAAATTAATCAAGAAAGGGTGAATTCTTACCTTAAATCCGTAATAGAATCAAGAAATAGATGTTAATCTAGTTTCCCAAGCTCCCGCAAGCTTCACTTTTAAGCTCCCATACTATTTTAGGGTTTAACTCTCAAGAGGAAAGATGAAAAATGAGTAAAATGGGCCCACTGCTTTAAATAGTGAGAAAAATCTGCACCAGCAAAGCTAGAAAATCAGCTTTTTAAGTCCAAAAAAGGGACTTCGACGTGGTGCCCGGTATTCTTTCCGAGTCTGATATACGCAAATGAACTATGTAACCATACTAAATTCGACATTCAAACTTAATGGGGATATTAGATTTATGAAAAAACATTGTTTTCATATATTTGACCCCTGAAATTTGAAATTACAATTTTTCAAACCGAGGGTCGAATGAGATTTAAAAGCCATAAAATCACATCAAACATGTTACTATCCTAAAATCGACGTTTTGGATCTGATGGCGAAGTTTTCATTGAGGTTTTTTCGACCAAATATGGGTCCCACACACATATTTTCAATATTCTAACTTTTCGACCAATAGGTTGAAACGAGCTCAGGTGCACCGGGACCCAAACGAAAGGTCTACCTAGCCTAAAATAGATATTCTGAAGCTACTGGCATAATCCTTTCAAACATCCGCTGCATGGATCAAAATATATCCACATAAGTCCAAAATAAGGCTCTCGAAGCATGAAAAATCACAATATCACATAAATTGTACCAAAATGCATTTGGAACCATGGCAATCACCCCTACACACTAGAAATATCATAATGCAACTACGGAGAGGTGTAAAATAGTCAAATCACACAGAAATACACAATCACATATTTTTTTTAAAAGTTGATCGTAACATCATCCACCACTAAAAATCTAGTTCATCCTCAAACTAAGGCAAAGAAATATATGAAGCAACGAAGAGCTGGAGATAAGAACTACGCATATCAAACTCGACCTCCCAAGTAACCTCATCTACAGGTCAATGTTGCCACTGAACCTTTACCACAGGGATCACTCTAGAGCGCAAACACCTAACATCCCTAGCCAATATGGAGACCGACTTCTCAACAAAAGACAATTGCTCATCTAACTGAAATGACTCCCAATGCATAACATGAGACTTAATCAGAATATAATGGCGAAGCATAAAAACATGAAAAACTAAATAAACAACTGATAGATCAGGGGCAAAGCTAACTCATAAGCCATATCACCAACTATCCAAAGAATCTTAAATGGACCAATATACCTGGGGTTAAGCTTTCCCCTCTTTCCAAACCTCATTACACCCTTCATGGGTGAAACTCAAAGGAAAACACAATCACCGACACTAAATCTCAAGAAACGGAGTCTACGATCAGTATAACATTTTTGCCTACTCTGAGCCGCTCTAAGTCTATCTTGAATTATGTAGACTCTATCTATTGACTCACGAAGCAAGTCCATACATCAAGGTCTTACCTCTGAAACATCAAACCAACCCACTGAGGAGCGAAACGCCTACCATACAATGCCTCAAAAGGAGTCATATCAACACTGGAATGGTAGCTATTATTATATGCAAACTCTGCTCCCACTGGCCACCAAAAGCTGAGCATATCCTCCAAAACCTGGATAGTCCGCACTGACTGACTATCTATCTGGGGTGAAACATTATATAGAGATCCACCCGAGTACCCAACTCATCCTAAAAAGTATTCCAAAAGTGAGATTTAAACACAAAATCTTGATCTGAAATAATAGACACTGGCACACCATGCAAACGCACAATCTCACAAATATAGATACGGGCTAACCTCTCAGCACTAAATAAAACCTAAATCGAAATAAAATGAGATAACCTGGTCAATCGATCCACGATGACCCAAACAATATCAGAACCATGAGATGTACGAGACAAACCATTCATAAAGTCCATGTTGATCCGTTCCCACTTCCAATCAGGAATGGATAACCTCTGAAGTAGTCCACCAAGTCTCATATGCTCAACCTTCATCTGCTGACAACATAGGCGACAAGCCACTAGATCCGCTATATCTCGCCTCATACCACCCCACCAGTAGAGCTACCTCAAATCATGATATATCTTAGTCACACCAAAATGGATGGAATATATAGAATAATGGGACCCTCCAAGATCAACCTAATCCAGTTAGCCACTCTCGACACACAAACTCGACCTCTAATTTGTAAAACTCCATATGAATTAAGTAAGGCTTTCTTAGCCTCTCCACTCAACACCTTATCTCGAATCAACCTCAATCCAACATTATTAAACTGATGAGCTCGAATCTACTCCATTAAAGAAGATCTAGCTTCCATAAATACCTAAACATGCCAGGTGTTGAAATATCAAGCCTAATAATTTGGTTAGCTAAAGACTAAACCTTTAAGGCCAAGGGCCTCTCCTGGGTCAAAAGATGCGCCAAGCTACCTATGCTAGTAGACTTCCAAATCAAGGTATCTATAACTACATTAGCCTTGCTCGAATGGTAGAAACTGGTCAAGTCATAATACTTAAATAACTTAAGCTAATGGCACTGCCTTATATTAAGATCTGGCTAGGTGAAAAAGTACTGAAGGCAACGATGATCTGAGAAGATCTCACAACAAACTCCATACAAGTAGTGCCTCCACAACTTCAAGGCAAACACAACTGCACACAGCTCCAAATCAGGGTAGGATAATTCCTCTCATGAGGCTTCAACTAACGAGATGCTTAAGAAATTACCTTGCACTTCTGCATCAACACAATACCCAATCCAACACCTGAAGCATCACAAAAGACGGTAAAACCCACGTCCTCCATGGGCAAAGTCAAGATAGGAGCTGAAATCAACAAATCCTTGAGCTTATGGAAGCTCGCCTCACAAGAATCGAACCACTGAAAAGAGATCTTCTTCTGGGTCAACTTGGCCAATGAAGCTCCAATCAATGAAAAGCCCTCAAAAAAATATCGATAATAACCTACCAAGCCAATAAAACTCCAAATCTCGATGGGTGAAGTAGGCCTACCCCAATCATGAACCACTGCAACCTTAGCTGGATCGACCATAATACCTTTCTTAGTCACCACATGACCTAGGAAAGAAACAGACTCCAACCAAAATTCACATTTAGAGAAGTTCGCATACAACTTCTTATCCCTCAATCTCTGAAGCATGATACGCAAATGCTCCTCATGCTCAACCTCACTCTTAGGATAAACAAGAATATCATCTATAAATACAATAACAAAAGAGTCAAGATACAGTTAAAACACTCGGTTTATCAACTCTATGAACGCAGCAGGGGAAATGGTCAATCCAAAAGACATGACCAAGAACTCATAATGACCATATCAAGTCCAAAAAGATGTCTTCAAAATATTCAAAGCTCTAATCCTCAACTAGTGATAATCAAACCTCAAATTAATCATTGAAAATACCACAGCACCCTGAAACTAATCAAATAAATCATCAATGTGAGAAAAAGGATACTTATTCTTAACTGTCACCTTATTCAACTGTCGATAATAAATACACATCCGCATAGACCCATTATTTTTCTTCACAAATAAGACAGGTTCATCGTAAGGTGAAATACTAGGTCGGATAAATCCCTTATCCTATAACTCCTACAACTGTTCATTTAGTTCCTTCAACTTTGTTGGGGCTATCCTATAAAGAGAAATAAAAATGAGCTTGGTGTCCGTCTCAACATCAATAACAAAATAAATATCTCAATCCAGAGGTATACGAGGTAAATTCATAGGAAACACATCCATAGCTCGTGAACAACATGGACAGAATCAAAGAAAGAAGGTAAAAAAACACTAGTATGATGAATATGAGCCAAGTAAGCTAAACATCCCCTCTCAACCCATCGACGAGCCTGAACATAAGATATGACCTTCTTGGGACCTGAATGAAGTGCACCCTTCAAAGCTATCCTTGGCACACCCGCCGAAGCTAAAGTCATAGTATAAGCAAAATAGTCTAGGACGGAATGATAAAGATCAAACCAATTTATACCCAAAATAACATCAAAATAGACCATATCTAACATAAGCTAGTCACAAGCAAGTCTACTAAAGTCTCACGCCCGATAAAAGTCATAATACAAGATCGGTGCACCCAATTCACCACTAAAGAATCACCTATCGAGGTAGATACATGAATAGGCATGGAAAGAGGCTCACTAACAGAATCAAAACCCAAAGTAAAATACACAGAAACCTATGGGAAAGTCGACTCGGGATCAAATGATATAGATGCAGCTCTGAAATAAATAAGGATGATACCTGTAATCAGAACATCAGAAGCCTTAATCTATAGCCAGACAGGTATAACATAACACTGGCCATGGCCACCAACTAGCTGAATATCCCCACAACCACCAACTACCTGAGTGGTCCCATGACCACCTCTACAAGCCCTACTACCTCTGCCCTCTAGCATCTCTGGTAGAGCCCCTGCCCTTTACAACTGAAATAGAAGTATCCCAAATCACCCAGCAGAGATAGTCCCTGGCCACATAACCAATCTCATCACACAAGTAGCAACCTTTACGGCTAGTCTCAAAGGGAGAAAGTACAACTAGGCTCGAATAGCCACCTTGAACTGTTGAACTAGAATATCCAACAATTGAAATTTATAAAAGCCGCATGTACTAGCGTACCATGGTATCCACGAGAACTTCTAAAATTTCTACCTTGAGAGGTCTGACTCCTGAACTCACCAAAATATTGCTCTTTCTTGGCGCCTCCCTGAGATATACTAAGAATACCCTATGTCATCTTAGCATGATCCACAATACTCTACAAAAAAGCCCCAAACACAATCATCTGATACATAGCCAACTGAAGAAAGACATCCAAACCCTTTACAAACTTTTGAATCTTCTCAGATTTGATGGATATGCTATCATAGAAATATCTGGACAGGGAATAAAAGTGTGCCTCATATTCAGCAATTGTCATGGAGCGCTACTCTAAATAATCAAACTCATATCGCATCCAATCCCTCAAACTGTAAGGCACAAATCTCTCCAGAAAGGAATCAGCAAACTGAGTCTATAACAACTCAAGAGCATTAATAGGCCTACAACCAACAAATAATCTCCACTAATCTCTCGCAGCATCTCTCAACTGATATGTAATATAAGCCACACCATTTTTCGTAGAAAAAATAAAACACATCTCAAAACATAAGGTATGAAAGAATATCGCATGATAAGGAATAAAATGAGGGAGGTTTTCTAAGGACATCTTATAGCCTCTCAAAGATATATACGGATGTCTACATATCATTCCGCGAGACTTTATTAGACATCTTGTTCTTACACCATTTAGACCAATGAAACCTAGCTGCTCTGATACCAATTTATCATGATCTAAAAACAAGGGTCATGATGGCACTTGTCGCGACGTACCTTGACAAGTAAGTCTATCACTCAAACTGATACAAAAAGGAAAAAGAAAATACAGAAATGCCCAAACTAAGGCTTCTAGAACAAAGCCAAACCATACAAGTAAGCATAACAATTCAGAAAAAACTTATCCAAAATACCAATCATGATCAAAATCAGGTGTCAAAAGTGTAATAATTTCTAATACAATTCATGAGTCGAATACATAGGAAAATAACCACAAAGAAGCAATCTCTATCTCCGAATACTAACAAAGACGCAACTAATACAGAAAGATAGAGGCTAACTCCAGATGTAGGAATGTTCAACTACTACTTCGAGTAATCTAAAATCTCCCAAAATCAACCAATCTGAGGCGCACTCAAGCTAGGACCTGCACTAAAAGGGCGCAGTAGGATTGAGTATGGTCCACTTATCTTCATTAGGTATCATAGGCCGATCAAGTAAAGTAGTAAATAAAATATACAAAATATACACTAAGGGCATGTCACCTGCAATCAAAAAATATCCCACAACGGTAGTCCATATCGCTTACACTAACAATTCTACAATATCCACACATAATATAATAACATACCAGATAGGAATACAAATACACACTATATCATATACAAGTAGAACAAAAAGGAACATGTATACTCAAGATCATCAAGTACTAATAAAGAAAAATAGAATAATTAGACATTAACAAGTCAAAATATAAAATAAATAGATAGATGACAAGTCAATATGACAATACAAGCACAATATAACATAATAAATTAAGTGTAATGTATATGATGATGATGATGATGCACGAGGTCATCGCACAATCTCTAAGATCATCACACAATCCCCATATACACCCACGAAGGTAAGCCTCCCAATATGGGACCCATGAGGAGTTCGTCAACTCATATAAAATACACATATCTCATATATTCTTTCTAACACATCCCTCAAAAAGGGTTTTATAAGGTGTTACAATATCTCTTCACCTAGACATCTATCGGGGAGGGTTTTTTAAAAAGGTATTGCTAGTGTTACTCAGGTGTTTCCACGGTGGTACAAAATGTTTCATGAATGAGTATGATATGAGGATGTAATGCTCACAAAAAATCACAATTAATATTTCTAAAGCTAATCGCAAATATATTTCCACAACCAACTACAATTATACATTTCTACAAACATGTGAGCCAATATTCACTCATTATTTTTCGTTTCATCCATGAATTTTCACGTCTCATATAAGAAGTATGAATATATCACAATACACCAATGGTACCATATTAGACATTTCAATAATAAAATATAATTATTCACATATATTCAAGGTTATTCACATCACATAGGATCCCACACGGTCACACATATCACATTATATCTCAATTTCAATAATTACATTACATATAGGCCCCCACATAGGCACAACACATCGATAGCCATTTTTCATGATTAGTTCCCACCCTTAATATGTATTTTGTATCATTATTTACTCTTAGTCCAGTCTGAAAGAGTTAAGCCATAACCTACCTCAAAAGCCGAAATATCACAACCAAGACTTTACTCCCAAAGCCTTACTCCTCAAGAATGGTCCCAAACTCCACTAAAAGCATCAAATAAAGAATCTGCATGTCAAAATAAAACCAACAACACCCATATTGACTACTTTTGATTTGGTCAAAATGGACCCTCAAAATGAATTTTCAAAAAAAAAAGGCAAAATTATAACTTTATTTCAAATATATGTTCCTAATATTTTTAGTATCCTACAACTGAAAATTCAAGTCAAATCGGGTTAAAAAAATGAGGTTCAGATCGAAGAAAACCTATTTTTAAGCTATACCGAGTAAATCTTTAAAATTTAGGTTAAAATCAAGAATCGGAGTTATTTTAAAGGTTAAATTGATGAAAAATTAGTAATTATAAGATTAAACTATTATTCAAGTGATAAGGAGTGAAATTGAGGTTTAAAATCAAGCTTTTGGGATTTTGATAAATTAATCAAGAAGTGACTAAGAAAATGGTGAATTCTTACCTTAAATCCTAATAGAATCAAGAAATAGATGTTAATCTACCTTTCCAAGCTCCCACAAGCTTCACTTTTAAGCTCCCACACTATTTTAGTGCTTAACTGTCAAGAGGTAAGAGGAAAAATGAGTAAAATGGGCCCAAAAACTGCTTTAAATAGTGAGAAAAATCTGCACCAGCAAAGTTGAAAAATAAGCTTTTTAAGTCCAAAAAGACAAACTTTGACGGGGTACCCAGGATTCATTCGGAGTCCGATATACACAAACGAACTATGTAACCACAATAAATTAGATATTTTGGACTCAATGACGATATCATATTTACAAAAAAAAAATATTATTTCACAAATTTGACCCCTGAAATCCAAAATTATAATTTTTCAAACCGAAGGTCGAAATGAGATTTAAAAGTGGTAAAATAACACCACACATGTTAGCACCCTATATAGATACACACTATCATGGTATCATTAATTTCTGCTTCAATTCATTAGTGAGACCTCTATGATACAATTACAATATATTTATACATTATCATGGTATTATTGGTGTCAACTTCTATCTTTCAGTCAAATCTCCATGATACCATCACAATATATATGTATACTCATATGGTATCATTGAGGTTTGATTCAGTCCATAATGATGCCATCATAATTATTTGTATAATGTCATTGGTACCATTGATATTTGCTCCTATCCTTTACAATGATACCATCACAATTTATCCATATATTGTCATGGTAGCATTGGTGTTTGCTTCAGTCCGCAATTATACCATCATAGGATATCTATTTACTATCATGATATCATTGATGTTTGATTCAATCCTTTCATGAGACTTCCACGATACCATCATAGTGTATCTATATACTGTTGTGATATCATTGATATTTGCTTCAATTCTTCATTCTGACTTTCATGATACCATCACACACCTACACACACACACACACACACACACACATATATATATATATACTATTATGGTATCGTGTCTACTTCAATCCATTAGTGAGACCACTACGATACAATTACAGTATATCTATACATTATCGTGGTATTATTGGTGTCTACTTCTATCCTTCAGTCAGATCATATGTATACAAAGATGGTATCATTGAGGTTTTCTTCAGTTCATAATTATTCCATCATAATATATCTGTATACTGTCATTGGTACCATTAATGTCTGCTTCAATCCTTTATAATAATACCATCACAATTTATCTATCTACTATCATGGTAGTATCGGTGTTTGCTTCAGTCCATAATTATGCCATCATAGTATATATATATATATATACTATCATGGTATCATTGATGTTTGATTCAATCCTTTTGTGAGACTTCCACGATACCATCATAATGTATCTATATGTTGTCATGGTATCATTGATGTTTACTTCAATTCTTCATTCAAATTTTCATGATACCATCACAGTACACACACACACACACATATATATATATGTATATATGGTATCAGTGGATTTGCTTCAGTTCGTATCATAATATCACATATATTTATATACTGTTATTATATCTTTAATATCTACTTTAATCCTTAAGTGAGACCTCTATGACACCATTATAGTATATCCATATAATGACATGGTATCATTCTTTAATTAGACACTACTCAATCCTCCATGATACCATCATAGTATATAGATATACTGTGATAGTACCATGGTGGACTGCTTCTGTCCTTCAATGGGACGCTCCTTTGTATACATCACAATATCTCTATATATTATCATGGTATTAAAGAGGAATACTTTAATCTTTAAATGAGACACTACTCCATATACTATAATATTATATTATCTATATACGAAATGGTATCATAGAGGACTACTTATACCCTTCAATAAGACACTTCCCAATTCTCTATCATATCATCACGGTATTTTCATAGACTGTCATAGTAACATTAAGGTCTGCTTTAGTCCTCGTTGATATCATCATAGTATATTGATATGGATATACTGTGATAATATCATAGTATATGGATATATTATGATGATATCATAGAGGATTATCTCAGTTCTTTAATGAGACACTCATTATCCATTCTTAATTATTTATTGTTGTAATTTATTTTTATTATTTTTTACTATAGTCTAAATTTTAATTTTAATTTTTGTTATTCAAAAATTAATTATGTGTGATACTTATTTTTATATTGAAATAAAATAATCATGAATAACCCAAAAAGAAAAGAGAAACACAAAAATATATTTTAAAAAAAAAAGACAAAAGAAAATAAATTGGAAGCCGCATGTAACACTCCGGGTGTTTGAGGTTGTCCTTCGTCTCGTGTTGAAAGCGTACGAGCCAAATTTTGAGAATTTTATTAATATCGTGCGTGTTCAAAAATATTTAATTTAAATTAAAATTTGATTAATTTTTTTTTGGGGTCTTTCTAGAATGTCTTAAATACTTACAAAAAATTATTTAGTTATGATATTATTGCATATGTATTTATTTTTAAGATTTGACAATTTATTAATATTTTAAGTGAGATAGCAAATCTTGTTATGTTTAAAAATATTATTATATGAGGTAGATGTTATTTGAAATAATTTTTTATTAGTTTTGATATATTCAAAAAAGTCATATGTATTTTATCATAAATCTATGAAATTCCCAAATAAATATATAATGTGATAAACATATGTGGTGTAAAGTGGGGGTTTGGGTCACAGTGACAAAAGAGTTTTAAAATGAGGTCTAGGTGACACAAGTCTTAATTATTAGGTGGAGGTGACAATTACTTTATTATGGATTAAGAAAGTTGGGGAAGTTTGAAAATAACGCACAAGTTTTCAAATTTATACTTTGATCCAAATGTTAGCCTATATAACGAAAAACGGAGGGGAAAAAAAGCATCTTTCTCTCCCTTCTCACCCATTGTTATTTTCTCTCTTTTAGCGATTTTTGTTGTTCATTGTTGTTACAGCTTCATTCATCATCTCCTTCTTCGTTATCATCATCTTCTACTTCATTATCATCTTCATCTTGTTCTTGTTGACCATTTGTTTTTGTTATCGCTACTACTGCTATTTGACCAATTTCATAGTTCAAATTTTGTTTCGAACATCGCTTTTCACTTTGGCATTACTTCATAGGAGATATTGGTTAAGTCAAATTATGATTTTTAGTTGAATTTGTCATCTGGGTAACTGCTATTGTGTTGTTGTTTTCCAACAATGGATAGAACCCAATCATGAATCCAACATAAGATTTATCTGTTTAAACAGATAAATCATCTGTTGCGACAGATGAGACATCTATTTCAACTGAAGATTGATAGATTGGATTTATGTTTAAATAGATGGGCTTTCTGTTGCAATATTTGACATATCTGTTGCAATAGATTAGTTACCTATTGTAACAGAACCTGAACTTGATTCCAACATCCGTTATGACAGATTAATAACCTATTACAATAGGTAAGTCATCTGTCACAACAGGTTAATTATTTGTTGCAACTGTCACTCATCTATCTGAATTAGCTGCAAAGGTGATTTAGTTGTAACATCAATCCCAAAAGGCACTTCATCTATTGCAACAGATATTTAGGAGCATAACATGAATCCCAACAGGTAAGAATCTATTGCGACTCATCACTTACCTATTGCAATAGATAACATATCTGTTGGGATTCATTTACGGCACTATGAAATCACTATCAACATTTTTTAACAAATGACTTTATTTAGGTACCACTATTGTAGGGATCAATAACAATAGGGGTGGATTGTCATGGTCAATGGGTCGAGAAGAGCAATTGATATGTATAGCGTTAGAAGAAGGGTGAAATGCTAAAGACGATAGCTATGAAGTCCAAAGTGATGTTTCGTATGATGATTTTGTGAACTTAATCATTAGCTTTTATGGACTGAATTATCAACAGAAGGAATTCGCCATTAGCTACATGCACAGCTCCTTTAAAATCAGAGGGTACTGCCTTTTAAGATAACCGATCAGGTTCGGTTGCGTGCTTATCTAAGTGATTTAACCAGACCCGTGTTAAGGGTGTACATGGTTGAAAAGATGAGGAAGAATGAGAACTAAAATGTAGAAGAAAAAAAGAAAAAGAAAAAAAAGACTTCTTTGATGATAGGTTGGATGATCTAGACATGAATATTCCAGATGATGATCAAACACCTACGCCCGTTGATGCAACCAATACGATGTGCAATTTTTCTCAATCGACACATTCTGGAAATCTTTAAGACGATGGGACCGTCTTTTTTATTGGAATGTCCTTCAAGTACAAGAATGAACTATCTAACACTTTGTTTGTTTCTTGCTTGAAAAAAGATTTCAGAATAAAGAAGGTGATTAATTCGAGCAGTGTCTTTTGCTTCAAATGTGCTAATTCGAACTGCAAGTGGTGGTTGAAAACGGTGAAGTACGCAAGTTCTGATAGATTTATCATTCATAAATATGAAAAGCATCACACATGTGGTTCGGAGCACATCTCTAGCCAAAATCCTCACGCCAAGACAAAGGTCCTCGGTGAATATTTCAGGAGTAGTTTCCCCGATGGCAAAGGCCATTCAACAAGGCTTATGTCCAATCAACTCCTTACGGATTTGGGTGTCCTGGTCAGTTATTGGAAGGTATATACGGCCATGGGGATTGACAAGGACCTGGTTAGGGGGACACTCGAGCATGGGTATGAATTCTTGGATGGTTACCGTTACATAATTGAGTCCACAAATCCCGAAAGTAAGACGGCATTGCATCTGGATGAAAATGGAAGGTTCAAGTACTTTTTTGTATCCTATGGTGCTTGGATTCAAGGTTTATGACATTTGAGAAAAGGCATAGCCGTTGACGGTACCTTCTTGAGGAGCAGGTATAATGGAGTTCTGCTAACGTCGGTGGCGCAGGATATGGAGAATCATATCTTTCCTGTCCCTTTTTATGTAGCAGACAGGGAATGTGATGCCTCTTATGGATTTTTTTTGAACAATTGCACCGCTGCGTCGAAGATACCGAAGAGTTGTTTGTATCGTATAGGCATCAAAGTATTCCAAAGATGGGTTTACTTTTTTTCACTTTAGCTTACTTTGGTTGTTGCATCAGGCATCTTGGAGAGAACATTCGAAACAACTATCACAACGAAAGGGTCATCACCCTTTTTTATAGAGCAGCTAAAGCACATAGTAGAGAGGAGATTTTAGACCATTTTAATCAAATAGTGGATGTAAATCCCAAGGTAGCAGAATTTCTCGCACGTACCAGTTTCGAGAGATGGAGCCGTGCATTTTGTCCAGTAAATAGGTACATTCTTATGAATTTAATGTCTTGTTTGATTCACAAGTTTAGTATGATGTCGTACTAAGTGATTCTTTTCTATAGGTACAATATTATGACATCAAACATAGATGAATCGGTGAATTCATTATTTGGCAATGAAAGAGAATTTCCCATCAAGGCTATGTTTGAAAAAATAAGCGAGAAGTATAGCGATTTTTTTAACGAAAGGCATGTGCAGTTCAAGTGCCCAGAAAAAAAACCCGATTTGTTCTCGAAATCGAAAAGAAAATATCAACGAATATCAGTTTGGGGAATAGGTTATTCTCTCATAAAATAGCAGATTACAAATTCCGTATCACCGGTCATGGTGATGCTGCCACAGTCAATCTTCAAATAAGATCTTGTACGTGTAGAGTTTTTGACTTGGAAAAAATACTTTGTCCACATACTATGGCAGCCCTTCGAGATCAATACGACCATAAATATGGACCTAAAGTTTACGAGCACTCCTCTCAATATTATTCGGTGGAAAAATATGAAATGGCATATAGTGGGCATATTACTCCGGTGCCTCCTGAAAAATATTAGGTTATTCCAGTAGAGCTTATGGGGAGATTAATACCTCCTCCATATATTGACCTGAGCACTATCAAACCGGGAAGAAAGTCATATAAAAGGAGGCGTGGTGTTGGAGAATCATTTTCATCAAGAATAAACAAGTGCTCCATATATAAGTGCGCTGGCCACAAAAGAAATACATGCCCGAATCATAATCCACCATGATCATTGTAATTGCAGAAACTTGTGTTGTCGTTTGTTTGTTTATTGTGGACTTTTATATATTTAACTCATTGTTATGAACCTAATGTTATCATTTATTATATATAAAATATCTTTTTTTTAAATAACTTGTGCATTAATAAAAAAGGCAAAACATAAACTAAATAATACAGCAGACCACAGTTATTCTGAACAGTTGCACAAACAACTGGAATGCTTTCCTCCAACAGATGTCAAATCTGTCAAAACAGATGGATAATTTGTTGAAATCCAACAGATGACCGATCTGTTCCAACATCTGGTCCATCTATTGAAAAAACTCAAAAGCCAAAATTGCTAGTGCTACTGTATTCAACATTGCCTCCAGCTGTCGACATGTTAACATGTATTAGATTAGAAGAAATAGACAGAATGAAAATTGAATAAGAATTAAAATGCCAAAGTCTGACTAAAAGTAAATTTTTCGTTAAACGAAAAATAAAATACATTAGGTATAGATCCGATATAGAAAAATTAAAATACATACGCTAAAAGAAAAAACACTTTCTAATTATTATTATCATCATCACCTTCTTTAATGACAAATGGCCAATCAACTCGCAGCAGCAGGGCTCTTATCATCCTCTGCATCTCTCTGAACATCGTCGTTCTCACAGTGACCAACTCGCTATGCAGGTCATTAACCTGCCTTTGAAGTTCCCGCACTGTGTTGCGTAGAATAGCAATGTCCAGAAAAGGATCATCCATATCTAGAACACACATGAATTGACAAATATAAAGAAAAAAGTTCAAAATGTAATACAATGTATACGATCAACTGGTAAATTTACACCAGAAAAAAACTTACCTCAACGAGAAAGGAATATGCTCTTTAAAGAGAAGTGGTTGAAGATGTCATACGAAAGGAAAAAATGCAAGAAATAAATAGAGTTGAATGAAGATGAAGGAGGAACCTATTTATAAAGGATTGAATCTGGATGTGTCAGGCCAAAAGGCAGAACTGTTCAGCTCCATTGTATTAATTACATTCAAACTAGTGGCATTTTGTTTTCTGTAAAAAGTCACAATTTTTTCTTTTACATTAATTACTTCTCACCTTTTCATAGTGGTTTGAGACTCGATAAAAGTCGTTATTATTGAGTTGTTGCAACAAATCATCCAGTATTTTTAACAGATTTAGCATCTGTTGCAACAGATGGATTAAATATGCAACAGACGGCTGTCAAAATAGATTTACCATCTGTTGCAATAGATGGTTTGTATATGCAATAGATAAGACATCTGATGCAACTTATGTATTATCTGTTGCGACAGATGGACAGTATATGTTGGAGGAGATGTTTTGATATCTTCTAATAGCTGATTCATTAGTTTTAGTTTCAACAGATGAAGTATTCGTTTCATTAGCTATTTGGAATGTGTTAGATAAAAAGTCGCGACTCTTCACCTCTTTTTAATAGTTCCTCCGTTTTGTATTAGTTGGACCTTATGAGCTTGGCACACCAATTAATAAAATTATAAATTAGGTGATTATCTTACCAAATTGGCCTTATTAATTATGATTTGAAAGTATAAATGTGAATAATATACTTTATGTAGTCATTTAATAATAGGGGTAATCTTGAAATAATATAATAAAATTCTCTTGATTTTATAAATAGGAAAACTAAATTGAAACAAATATTTTAGCAAGAAGTAATCACATGCCTGCAGATGAATAAAAAAAGTCTGGTCTATCGCAATAAATTTTTCATCTATTGCAACATATAGATTATCTGTTGTAACAGATGGACCATATGTTGGAGGAGATGTTTTGATTTCTTCCAACAGCTGAATCGTCAGTTGCAACAGATGGAGATTTTGACTCATTAGCTATTTTGAATGTGTTAAGATAAAAAGTCATGACTCTTCACACCTCTATTTTAATAGTCATCACATTCGTGCAGATGAATAAACAACACTGTCTGACATGTCCTGATGGGGTAGGAAGAATAAGATGCATGCAATGGATCCTATTTTCATGCGTGCGAGTTATGTATATTATTGACCTGGCTACCGTGAAGACACACATAAAGTGTAATGATTTTGTGAATGCAGTTTTTTACCGATTAGACACAGATCCTTCAAACAAGATCCGGCATTGTACAGTTAAGCTTGATAGGTACGAACTGATAAGGACGAAGGGTTCTAAGACGGTGGTGTCGATACTCCGTTACAATTTAATGATGATTCATGCTCATGTTTTTGTATCAAGTTTGGGGAAGGGATTAAATTTTTTGCGGCAGTTCAAATATCTAATAGTGATTGGACCGGTTTTAATGGTACAATGGACTTCTTGAAAGGCCTCCAAAGCCTCGCAATGCAGAAAACAATGATAGAACCAATAGAAATTTTCCTGGTCCAAATTTATATGGATGGATTGGTGAAGGAGACTTTTTTACAGCAGAAGGTGCTTGGGAGAATACTTGTGCATGAAGGGAGAGATGGAGAAGGCCATATATCATTTCAACCTTGTTTAAAAGGAAACACAGGGTAGGAAGAAAAGTGTAGAAAAATTGGCCAGTGAAATTCACATGAGAAACGAAAAAATTGGATAATCTTCAAATGTGGAAGTGTATTAAAATATAAAAATCCATTAGTCGATGAAAAAAAAGAATGGTCAACAGGACTAGAGCTGGACACTTTGCTCGAGAATGCAACTAGCGAGCGTGGCCTCAATGAAGACTCTCACAAAGTGCAGGACAAGAACTTCAAGCAAAAAGCTTCGCAAGCATGGAAGGTGGTAAGATTGTCGTTCAAAATTGAAAGCTATATGTCAATTTAGACCGAATATCTTACCACTTTCCATGCTCGTGAAGCTGTTTCCTTAGAGTTCTAGTCCTATATTTTGTGGGTCTTCATTGATGCCACGCTCACTAGTTGCAGTATCTAGCAAAGTTACCAGCTCAATTCCTCTTGACCATTCTTCTTTTTCTTTAACGACTGATGGATTTTCATTTTTGGATACACTTTCACATTTGCATCTCATCCAGTTTTTTTATTTTTCATGTCAATTTCATTAGATAATTTTGCTACACTTTCCTTTTTGACCCTGTGTATCCTCTTAAACAAGGACTGAGATGATATATGGCCTTCTCAATCTCCCTCTTCCTACATAATTTTTCTCCCAAACACCTTCTGATGTATAATAGTCTCCTTCAACAACCCATCCATATAAATTTGGACCAGAGAAATTTCTATTAGATCCATCATTGTTTTTTGCAGAGCGAGGCTTCGAAGGCCTTTCAACAAGTCCATTGCGCCATTAAAACTGGTCCAACCACTATTGGATATTTACACTGCCGCCAAAAACTTAAAACCTTCCCCAAACTTGACACAAAAACATGAGAATAAATCGTCATTAAATAGTAACAGGGTATTGACACCACCATCTTGGTCCCTCAACCTTACCAGCTCAAACGTAACAATCTTAACTGTAAAATGCCATATCTTATTTGAAGGATTAATGCCTAATAGGTAAAGAACAAACATTCACAAAAATCATTGTACTGGATGTGTGTTTTCATGATAGGTTGATCAGTAATACATACCTCCCACATATGAAGTGGTTCCATCTGCAAGCAGCTTATTCCTCTGAACCCATTTTTACTCTAGCCTTTAATGCTGGCCGAGCAAAAGTGGATCCAATTTCACTTCCTTTTGTCTGCAAATAAGAGAAATACATTTGATGTCAAATAAGAGAAGAACAAAAAAAACATTACAAAAGGGTAACACAAAATTGAGTGAATCAACAGATGACCAATATAATACAACATATTACCCATATGTTCAATCGATGAGGCATCGTTGCAAAGGATGGATGACATGTTGCAACAGATGGGTCATCTATTAGAATAAATCAAACCAGCCTTGCTACTGGTTTGATTTCTTCAAATAGTTGCTTAGTCTGTTCCAACAGCTGATTTATCAGTTGCAACAGTTGAGGAAACTATTGCAACACCAACAACAACAACATCAACAACAAAGAAACAAACAAAACAACACCATATGTTCCAACATTATCCACAACACAAACATCACATGTTCCAACACAACCGCCACACCCAACAACAGCACCACCAAAGTACCAAACAAAAGACATAAAAAAAAAACTATACTGACAACAAGGCTTTTTAAGTTTTCCCAATTGATGACTTTTTTGCATATTTTAATAAAAATAATGGTTCGTTCATTCAAGACTTAAAAGTCACCTTTCCTTCAATTTTCTCAATAAATAGGAAACTGGTAATAGGTAAATCATTAATAGCAACAGATGTAAATATCTAATTTAAATGGCATACAAAGAAGAAGACGAGATGAAAAGAGTAACAGTAAACCATACCTGCAATGTCAAAAAAGCAAACAGATCAGAATATCCAGTTTAGTCGAGAAAAGTTATTGATTGGTTAAGATCCTAAAGGATCCTCATCTGAAAGAAGAGAGAAAAGACAGGAAAAAAGGAAATAACAAAGATAATTGAGAATAAAGAATAAAGAAGAGTGATTAGTTGAGTCTAGACTACTTTATGGCTGAAGGAGAGAGATTTCTAGATATGGGGGTTTTAAATATTCATTAATAATTTTTTGAGGGGGACAAGGAGATGGTGACATTGAAAAGACCAGATAAGACTACTCACTCAGGAGATTTTTGAGTTATCCAAGTAGTACCGAGTAATATTTTTTACCGCCTTAGTATTTTAACTATTTTATCTCAAACAGGAAATACCTAATTGCTTTATAAAAGAAGGATCTAAAAATATTTAAATGCAATAGATGACTTAATTTGTTTGATAGTTTACAATAGATTCGTGATCTGTCACAACAAATGACGTAATCTGTTTGATAGTTTACAATAGATGCATAATATATTGCAACAGGTTACCTAATCTATTTGATTTGATCCAACAAAAAAGACATCTGTTGCAACAGGTTGAACATTTGTTAATATGTTAGACTAATGCCTTAATTAAATGTGAGTTCTCATAGGGTCAAATACAACTTTAATTGAGTCTTTTGGCAATTGTATAATAAGACGGTATTGTGTTCCTCCCAACCAGAGTCATCAATCTATCACTCTGAGCCGAACCAATTCTTACTACCTCATATGTTAGACTAATACCTTAATTGATTAATCTAGGACTAGGGTACTAATACCTTAATTGAATAATCTGGGACTAGGGGTTTGTTATCATAGGGTCAACTACAAATTCAATTGAGTCTTTTGGAAATTGTATGATGAGACGGTACTGCGTTTCTCCCGATAAGAGTCGTTGATCAATCACTCTGAGCTGAACCGATTCTTACTACCTTATATGTTCAACTAATACCTTAATTGATTAATCTAGGACTAGGGGTGAGTTTTCATAATGTCAACTACAATAGATGACAGTGCCTATTTGATAGTTTACAATAGATGGGTAATCTATTGCAACATATGACTTAATCTATTTGATAATTTACAATAGATGGGTAATCTGTCGTAACAGATGACTTAACCTGTTTGATATTTTATAATAAATTCATGATCTGTCGCAATAAATGACGTAATCTGTTTGATAGTTTGCAATAAATACGTAATATATTACAACAGATAACATAATCTATTTGATTTGATCCAATAGAAAATATATCTGTTGCAACAGGTTGAACATTTTCTTATATATAATTCAATTGAGTTCATTGTTAGACTAATACCTTAATCGAATGTGAGTTCTCATAGGGTCAACTACAACTTTAATTGAGTCTTTTGGCAATTGCATGATGAGACGGTATTGCATTTTTCCCGACCAGAGTCGTCAATCGATAACTCTGAGCCAAACTGATTCTTACTACCTCATATGTTAGACTATACCTTAATTGATTAATCTAGGAATAGGGTACTAATACCTTAATGTAATAATTTGGGACTAGGGTTGAGTTCTCATAGGGTCAGCTACAACTTCAATTGAGTCTTTTGGCAATTACATGATGAGACGGTACTGCATTTCTTCCGAAAAGAGTCATCGATCGATTACTCTGAGATGAACCAATTCTTACTACTTCATATGTTCAACTAATACCTTTATTGATTAATCTAGGACTAGGGATGAGTTCTCATAATATCAACTACAATAGATGACAGCGCCTATTTGATAATTTACAATAGATGGTTAATCTATTACAACATATGACTTAATCTAATTGATAATTTACAATAGATGGGTAATCTGCTGCAACAAATGACTAATCTATTTGATAGTTTAAAATAGATTTATGATCTGTCGTAATAAATAACGTAATTTGTTTGATAGTTTATAATAGATGCATAATATGTTGCAACAAATAACATAATCTGTTTGATTTGATCCAACAAAAAACACATCTGTTGCAACAGGTTGAACATTTGCTTATATATAATTCAATTGAGTTCATATGTTAGACTAATTCCTTAATCAAATGTGAGTTCTCATAGGGTCAACTACAACTTCAATTGAGTCTTTTGGCAATTGCATGATGAGACGGTATTGCGTTCATCCCAACCAGAGTCGTCGATCGACAACTCTGAGCCGAACCAATTCTTACTACCTCAGATGTTAGAATAATACCTTAATTGATTAATCTAGGACTAGGACTAGGGTATTAATACCTTGATTGAATAATTTGGGACTAGGGGTGAGTTCTCATAGGGTAAACTATCATTTAATCTAGGACTAGGGGTAAGTTCTCATAGGGTGGCAGCACCTATTTGATAATTTACAATATATGGGTAATCTGTTGCTACATATGACAATCCATTTGATAATTTACAACAGATGGGTAATCTGTCGCAATAGATGACTTAATCTGTTTGATAATTTACAACAGATTCATAATCTGTTGTTACCTAATCTGATTGATAATTTACAACATATGAGAAATCTGACGCAATATGTTGAACATTTGTTTTTTACAATTTTCATTGAGTTCATATGTTAGACTAATAGTACCTAAATTAATTAATCTAGAACCAGGGGTGAATTTTCATAGGGTCAACTAGAGTACTCGGTCAACTACAACTTCAATTATTTTTATATAATTTCAATTGAATTAGCCTTTTGGCAATTGCATGATGAGAGGGTCAAAAATTCCACAATCATTTTAAAAATAATTAAGTCAATTCAGACCAAATTAACATTTTCAAAACTACATGTCATTCTTTTCCGAAATACAAAACAACCCATACAAAATGTTTCATCATTTCAAATTTTGAGGTCTCGCTCTTTCTCTCTCATTCTCACTCAATAATATAGTACAGACAACAACTACTTAAAAAATTTTCTCAACCCTCCACAACAGATTGCTTTTCTTCTCATTTTCGACCACATAGGTGTTATTTTTGACTTCATTCTTGCTTGTATCAGTCATTTTATTTGTCTCATAAGAAACATAGTTCGAGAAGAGCTCTATATTTGTTATTTTTTTTCTAAAAAATAAGGGCTTTAAGTTAATGATGAAAAATAAAACTTTTAGTTGTATTATCTTTGAGAATTGATTCACAATTTTGAGTTTTGATGGGAAAATCGTAGAAAGAACTCGAGAAATTCCTAGTTTCCATCACAGTGTTCTGATGACTGTCGTGGTATTGTTAGATAGTGTTTGTGGTATAGTGGTATTGTTGGTGGTGGTGGTGGTGTTTATGGTCATTATGGTGGCATTGGTAGTGGCATTGATTGGTGGTGTTTGTGGTGGTTGTCGGTGGTGTTGGTATTCGTGGTGTTTTTTTGTTTGTTGGCATTGGTTGGTGGTGTTTGTGGTGGTGGCTTTTGGTGTATCGGTATTCGTGGTGTTTGTAATGTATTTTTTAAAATCTATGCATACATCAATTGTAATGTAATTTTTGTTTTTCTTTGTCTGTAGGTAAAACATGTCTCCCAAAATAAAAGAAAGTGAAAGTGGATCAACGTCTGACCACTAAAAAAGAAAAGGCTACAGTACAGAGCGATTCGGAGGAACTTCCTCAACAATCTTAGTCAGGGAAAAGTAAAGCTGAGGAGAGATGTGAAAACAATATTGACGGAGGTGAACAAGGGTCTGTAGATGGTGATGAAGATCATGAAAGTGAGAAAGAGAAGGAATTGGAGAGTGAAAAAGAGAAAGAGGATGATCATCAACATGATGATAATGGATCACCGATGGGGCATGAATTAATATCGACATCCCGGCATGATCCTATCAAAACTTTTAGTATTGACAGGTTTCAAGTTGCAATGCCGAGAAATAACCCAGAAGGAAAACAACTAACTGGTCAAATTGTACTTAAATGTCAGATGGGGAAAAATTTTGAAAATTGTATGAAAATTATGAAGCACGAAAACATAGGCGGACTTTTTAAGAAGAGCTGCTTTGGACGCTTTCTTGAGCTGCCTTAGGACCCCTCTGCTCGTATCTATTTCCCTATAACGATGGTATATGGTCTTCTCAAGTGCAGGATCAAGTATACGGGGGATGATAAAGATTTTGAGGAGGGGCAAAAAGAAGATGGATGAAATCTGGATCAACTACTGTGGCATGCCCGTTTGTTTTGGCTTGCAAGAGTTTGTCATAGTGATGAGCTTGAGATGCCATCGTCCAGAAGGACCACCGCCCCCGCAAAAGATCTAAAGCAATAAAATGCAAGGAAAAAATAGATGGGTTGTTTGACATTGCTCGACGTGGCTACAAAGTATCAGATTTGTTGACAAATCTCGAGGATAAAACAATATCAGAGCAGTATAGGGAGCAATTGTGCTTAGTTTGGTTTGTCCATTCGGTTATATTGGTAAGAGACGTCAACAAGGTCATAGAAGATGATTTGTTGGCGCGTGCTAAGGATTTTATAAATTCAACAATTATCCCTGGGGATATGACAGCTTCTACTTGACTGTCCAATATTTACTAGCAAATCTATCTTCAGGGATGACCATATTATACGGCTTTCCTTGGGCTTGCATGGTAAAATTAATCACTAATTTTACTTATCCATTAATTTATATTGAATATAGTTATTATGACTTTTTTGTGGCTTGCTTCCTATTTACATTTTTTAGGCTTGGGCATTTAAAGCCACTCCTCCCCTCCGAAAGCAGTTAATGGATTACCCAAATGAGGTTTCTCATCCATGTATGTTTAGATGGTTGGCTGCAAAGAGCAACACCAATATTAAGAAGGCTAATCTCTTTAACCTTTCGAATGTTACAGTATGTCTTCTTCAAGTAAAATAATTCTACTCAAAGATAAGAAAGATATTGAATAGATGTTATATCTGGTGCAACAGATGTTATATCTGGTGCAACAGATGTTATATCTGATGCAACAGATGGGACATCTATTGCAATAGGGTATATCTTGCATCAGATTACCCATCTGTTGCTTTGGTTCTCTGAACCCGACTCCTAAAAGATTAACCATCTACTACAAATTATGCAACAAATGTGTAATCTTATAACATATTATTTATTTGTTACGATGTACAGATCATCTGTTGCATAACAAATTACTCATCTTGTGCAACTGTTGCAACAGATGATTGATATTTTGCATCAGATTATCCATGTGTTGCTCTGTTTCTCTAAACCAGACTCAAATGGATTTTAACCATATACTGAAAACTATGCAACAGATGGGTTTTTTTTTAAATGTAGCCCAACTGTGAAAATTATTATATTATATGATTTAAATGTATTTGTCTTTTTTTTCTTTTTTATAGGTTGTGCATCCATAGATCGTGCCTACTGAGGAGGATTCGGTGATGACTTCTTATATTACTCTAGGTCATATTGATTTAGCAGACCCAACGGTGGAGTTAATAAGAAGGAATTGGTTGGAGCAACAGCCATAAGAAGAGCAGTTAGGCAAGGTCAGCCTAATGTTGAGGCTCTTCATGACCAACCATTTATTAAGGCAGATCCGGGTGTTTCTTCTAGTGGAGTTGTTAGTGTTGGTGGCAGGCATGCTGATGCTGCTACTACTCATGATGATGAGCATGTTGATTCTCAAGAAAGAATAAATATGTTTGAAAATACCCCTTTTCGCCCTTACACAGGTCCCTCTCGCCCCTCTTCACCCTCGTGTTCTCGTTGCGAATATGAAGAGTGCAAGGACAGACAGGATAAACTCTTTGAAAAAGTAGAGGCTATCTCTAAAGTTATTTAGGAATTCAAATCAAAGAGGTGTGTCATACCATCCAATAAATTGATGGAGCCGCACACTCCGACAGTGTTGGTTAGGAGAAAGAAAAGAGAAATTAGAGACATACTCTCCGGTCAGAAATTAAAAGAAATTGTAATTCCTCCCTCTCCAAAAGTTGTTGAAGTTCAGGGGCCAGTCAAGAAGGTGGACATATATGCGGAACTTGGCGTCGAAGAGAAGAGAGATCTGCGACGGGCCAAGAATGCCAAGCCAGGCGCACCAGATTACCCCAGGCCTCCCTTTTCCCCCTAAGACTTTCAGACTATGACTGATATGCGTATGCCATATGAGGACAAGGAAAGTTTACTTTTCCTAACCTAGCCCTTCTAATCTACCCCATGAAGAAGAAGCTATGTAACAAATTTTACATATTTTACAACAGCTGGGTATAGTGGTGCAACTGGTAGTGATTCTATTGCAACTTATTATCCATCTGTTGCATAAGTTGCGTTGGATGGACCCTATGCGGCAGATGGACAATCTATTGCATCTTTACTATTACTAACCTATTTAAAAACTTCTTATCTCATAACATATTGACATAATTCTCTGCCTCATGAGGAAAAGGCAATTAACGTACCGGGAAGCTTATGACGCTGCCGATAGGATAATGGACCTTGACTTCTACAAGAAGATCAAGGATAGGTACGATCAACTCAATGGGGAGGAATTATCCCTTGGTGTGGGACTTGATTTCCTAGTTCCTACGTTGGTCTTGGATGAAAAAGATATGATAAAATATGTTAGAGAGGACAGTCCAAATCCATACGGCAAGAGCTAGACCGAGGCAAAAAGGATTCTTGCAGTCATTAGTGTGAATGGCATGCATTATCGGGCTGTTGAGATACTACTCGAGGAGGTAAAGATCAATGTTTATGACTTCAATGTACCTCTTATCGATAATTTTGATCTTTTTCTCCTCGTAGAGCCACTGATGGTGTTGTTGCCCATCTTGTTAAGGGAGAGTAAACTGATGAATCATTTTCCAAAGGAAGTGTTGATGAAGAAATCATGGGATTTTGAAGGTCGAAACAAGGGAATGATCCTTCCAAAAGATAATGCCGCTAAAGCGAGCGGCCACACGCTCTTGCACACATCGAATGTTTGCTGACCGGCAGAAAATGGCTAAGCCAATGACTTTTTTGTGCGACAACACTGTGGCAAACCTGCAAGTGGTCTGGGCTTATGGGGTACTAACTGTACGCTTAAAGCCTGTGTATATAGAAGAGCCTGTGAAATAGAAATTGTTAATTTCAAGTCACCTTTCACTTTATTACATGTACATGTAGTGGCAATAATTTTTTTGTGATGAAATTTGAGTTTTTTATAATGCAATAGATTATATTGTCAATCTATTGTAAAGTATATTTAATCCGTTCTGGCAGATAGTTTATCTGTTGCAATAGGTTGGTCATCTGTTGCATTACGCCGATGTTATTTCTATGAATAATCTAATAATCTAAGTCTAATCTGTTGCAATAGTGGGAAGACCTGTTTGATAATTTCCAACAGATGACCTAAATTTTACAACATATGCCTAAATCTTTTTGATATTTTCCAACAATTACGCTTGAATATCCATGTGCTCGACAATACCAAACCAGTAGAAAATACACACACCATTATAAAAATTTCAGCAATTAGGATTAAATATCCATGTTCCCAACAACACCAAACCAGTAGCAATAACGGCAATAATGTAGTATCTTCTTGCTCGATTTTGTTTCTCTTCATAAGCCTTGACTTTGTTCAGCAAACCCTAGATTACACGATTTGCTTGTGAAGGGTGTCATTCTTCATACCAATCAAAGTAATCGCATCCACCCAATTTCTATAAAAATAAGAGAACACGAATTACAAAAAAAATTACAAGTTAATAATTAATCAATTAATCAAATAAAAAAATATTACCTTTGAAATCTTATAAGTAAAAAACCTACGACACAAATTTTGTTGAATCCAAGAAGTCTTTAACAGAGCTTCATGACCACAATTATAATATCGAAAATCTTTATCACAAAAAATAGTGGAAGATGCGCTCGACATTGTCAAGCTTAGTTGGAAAAAATAAAAGAAATAATATGAAGAATTTGGATAGATAAAAGAAGATGAAGATGATGAAGAAGAAGAAGATTTGGAAATTTAGGGTTAAATTTTCGGAGAAAGATGAATATATAAGACAATGGGGGAGAATGACCTTTGGGGGATAAGTGATGACAAGTCAGCGAAATGTGCCAGACTGACACATTTGATGCCTATTTTATTTTACGTGTTTAAAATGAACACTGTCTACTTGATGCCTATTTTATTTTAGGTGTTTGAACTGAACACCGTCGATGGGTTGTGCCTTTTTTATTTCAATTCAATTCACTTTAACATTTTTACACGTAGTGGAAATTTTTTATGTCCAACGAAAGTTGAATTTTTATAATGCAACAGATTCTCTATCCGTTGTAACAGTTATTCTATGTGTTCTGACATATAGTTTATCTGTTGCAATAGGTTGGTCATCTGTTGCATTATCTCAATGTTTTTATCTAAGTCCATCTGTTGCAATAGTGGGAAGACCTTTTTGATAAATTACAACAAATCACCTACCTGTTGCAACATATGTCTAAATTTGTTCAATTTTTCCAATAGATGTGTCGTCTGTTGCAACAGATACATTATCTTTTGCAATATTTGAATCTAGTATTCCTTTTCAATTAATAAGTTCAAATATAAGGAATAAATAAAATTTGTAGACAAAATAAAATAAATTGAAGCCTTCATAAATTAGCTAAAATAAGTCAATGAATAAATGAAATGTAAAAAAATTGTTATGGATACATATCTCAACAAATACATCAACAACAATTTAAATATACTACCAAGGATTGCTTTGACAGGCTCAAGCTATAAAGATCTACTCAGTATGGACAAGTTGTTCTTCATCTGGTGCTATGGAATTCGTCTTTTCTTGTCGTGGATCTTGATTGTCGCTTACGTATGGTTTTTGCGTTTTCTGTTGTCTTTCCATAAAAAGAGTAGCATATTGTCAATGTTGTTCAGCAGTAGCTTCTTCTACATGCACCTGAAAAGCCAGAATTGGTCAATGCTAATCATGGAGATACAACAAAACAGAAAAGGATAACTCATCTCTTCTAACAAATCAAACAAGTCTTCTTCCCATTTTAAATTATCCCAAATAGATTATATTTCTATAGCAACAATGAATCAACTGTTGGGACAAATTTCTACATGAGAAAGACCCTTTATGATAATTTCCAATGGATGAACCATCCGTTGTAACATATAAATCATCTGTTGCAGCAGATAGGTCGTCTGTTGGTACAAATAAAAGCAGTACGAAGAGTTGTTTGATTTGCTAAAACAGATGAGACATATGTTTATCTGGTGCAACAGGTTAGTCAACTGTTACAACAGATGTATATATCTGTTTGATAATTTTCAGCAGATGTGTCATCTGTTGAAACAGATATGTGTCTGTTTGTTTTGTCAGTTGGAAGACATATAACATATTTACCTTCTTCAGCTCATGCTGCTCTCCTTTGGACATTGTACGTTGCTCAGTGAAACACACAGACAGAGGAGTTGTAATTTTGCTTTTTTGGATGCTTGATAATGCCTTGGAAATCACTCTCCTTCTCCTCTTAGCTCTAATCTCTAATGGAGCGGATGGAAATAAAATCCTCTTTGTGGAATGAGACCCCTCTTACATGTCAATTTCTTTACAGAAGCAGTTAATGCATTATAGCATTAATCACTACATCATGTTTCACCCTGCAGTCTTGACATTTGCATGCAGAACATTCGCTGGGAAAAGCAAAATCTGTATAACCAGTATGATCATACTCATAATGGTTTGCTTTAAATACTTAAGAGGAGCATCATTAGCATCAATAGCAGCACCACTACCACCACCAATAGCTCCATCACCACTAAGACCATCAACAACAACAAGCCCACCCTCTAAAATTATTTTTCTTGTAATGGTTGTTGCTTCAAACAATTCCATTTTTATTCTGTCGATGATCTTAGGGTCCGATAAAGTTTGCATAGACCGTAAAGTAAGAAAAAATAGCATCTTCAACTCTCGATTGGTCGAAACTAGCGACGGATGCACAATCTAACATAAATCATTACATATATTAGAATGATGATTAGATCATTCAAAAAAATTCATTAATTAAAAGAAAAAATTAATTATAATTATACTTACTGCATCCTTCGGGGTGTTAAAGAGATCAAGAAATTTTATATTTTTATCAGTTTTGGCCGACAACCATCTCAAGATTCTTGGACAGGAAGCTCCTTCCTGGTAGTTCACTTGTTGTCTCAAATAAGGAATGGCTTCAAACGCCCAAGCCTATAAAATAACGCCAATAAATCAAAACTATTATTGAGTGAAAAAAAATGAATGATATCATAATAGAAGAAAGAAACATTTACCATGAAAGCCCATGAAAAGCCATATAATTTAACTGTCTTTGGCGTTAACGGAGTCAACAAATATTTGACAGTCATTTTGAAGCTTTCATACCCCCAAGAATAGTTGTTAAACACCTCAATATCCTTGGAGAGCTTTATTAAACTGAGGCTTATGTTGTTGTTAACGTCTCTCGCCCAAAGAATATTATGTACAAACCAAACCAAGCACAATGACTGCTTGGGCTTCTTTGAAAGTCCTTTACCTTTCAACGCTTCTATCAAATTTTTGTTTTTGAAGTTTGGACCAACAATGGACAGCAGGTCATCACGATCACACGACTTGCCTTTGCCTTTTTTTGGGTGTGCGGGGTGCTTTATTGGGTTAGAATAGGTATAACTTGAGAAGGAGGATAACATTTTAGTCCATTAACTATGGCAAACTCCTTCTAACCAAAACAAACAAGCATGCCACAGTAATTTATCCACACCTCATCCATCTTATCTTTTTTTTAATACATAAACCTACGCTTGAGAAGTTCATATACCATTTTCATTTGGAAACGAGCATTGTTGTCCTCCAGCAAATCAAGATATTTCCCAAAGCAGCTGTCCCTGAAATAAGCATCCAATTTTTGTTCTCGAAGTATTTTTCTGAAGGCATCGAAAGATTTTCCCATGGCTGACTTAACCATGAAATCACCCATTAAATCTGCGGCACCATCGCACTACATTCTCACAGGATAACGATCAATGCTGAAGTCTTTGACCAACTCTTCAGTGAAAGGGCTATTAGCATCTGCATCATCTCTTTTGAAACATTCCTCCTCCCCGTGTTCATCATATTCTGCTCCCGATTAAGATAACGCTTGTAAAGCAAGCTCATAGAGTGGTGGATATAGACTAGCTGCTTCACTTATTCTTTTACTTGAACTTGATTCGATTTCTGTTCTTTTGGGAATTATATTATCTAAAATTAATAGGAACATAAAATAATATATTATTATTGATTAATGCATCATTAAAAAGGGATAAAAGTAAATCAAATAAGCAAAACAGTAAAATAACAGTTGCAACAGATCACCGATCTATTGCACCAGGTAGTATGTTTGTTGTAGCATATAACCAAACTATTGTAGTGGATGAGTAATATATTGTAATAATACAAAACATATCACTCATCTTTTAAGACAGATAAATGGTCTGTGCAACAGATCACACAACTGTTGTTACATCATTTGTTGCAATATATGAGTGATCTATTCGAATATTTAAATAATCCGTAGTAATGGCTGAGTAATCTTTTGCGACAATACAAAATATATCACTTATCTGCTGAGAAAGATGAATGGTTTGTGCAACAGATCATACATCTGTTGCAACATATGAGTGATTTTTCATAGCAGTTAACTAACCTGCAAGCAACGGCTGGGTAATCTGTTGCGACAATACAAAAAATATCACTCATCTATTGAGAAAGATGAATGGTTTGTGCAATAGGTCACACATCTATTGCAACACATGAGTGATCTGTTGGAACAGTTATCAACGGTCAATATTATTTCAATTTCTTCCAACATAGGGTCATCTATCGCGAAAGATAAATGATCAGAAAAAATCAAGTCTTGGATATTTCCTGTAGGAAGAGTTGATAGGATTTTATCCAACAGGAGGTTCATCTGTTGCATCATATCATTAATCTGATGGTTCTTCCATTGCACCAGATGGTTAATTAGTTTCATTAGATTTTTTATCCGATGCTTAATCTGTTGCAACATATGGTAAAGTTGTTGCATCAGATTATTAATTCAGAATTGTAATCTGATGGTTCCTCTGGTGCATCATATGGTTGATTTGTTGCATCATATGATAAATCTGTTGCATCAGATAGTTAATATGTTGCACCAGATGGGTAATCTGTCAGAGGAAATAAAAAATAGTAGCACGATTTTGTTCAACAAGAAAATAGCAATTTCACCATTTTTACCAAGAACAAGAACATAATAAATCAACCCAAATTGTTGTTTTATTTTTATAAACACAAACAATAAAAATCAAACTTCAAAAAAATGCAACAAACAACAAAATATAATAATTCACTTCGAAAAGAGAAAAGAAGAAAACCAAAAATTAGAGCTTTATTCAGACCACATTTCAAATTAATGCAACAAATATTGAAATTGTTAACCAATACTATAAGAGAAGTTGGCTCAAATTCCTCATTTTTTTAAAACTAAAAAGGCCATAAATTTTTACCTGTGAAAGAAGAAAAGAAACGATAAAGAATTCGAAGCTGTTGTGGCCGGAGAGCAAGGCTGTCACGTCGATTGAAGGTTGAAGTCGAAAAGAAACTCGAAGCTCAACTATTTGTAGTCGGATGTGGAGGTCGCCGAGGATTGAAATAAGAAATTTACAGAACAGTTGGTTGGGAGAGAGTTGAGAGAAGTTGTCGAGAGAGGAATGAGAGACAGGTTGATTTGAATTGAAGAGGGGAACTCGAAGCCCAACTATTTGTCGCCGGAGGTAGAAGTCATCGGGAGTTGAAGGGAGAAAAGAGGGAAACTCGAAGCCCAACTATTTGTTGCCGGAAGTAGAAGTCATCGGGGGTTGAAGGAAGAAATTTTGTAGAACTGTTGGTTGGGAGAGAGTTGAGAGAAGTTGTCAAGAGAGAGGAGAGAGTTGTTGATTTGGATTGAAGAGGGGTGTGGGTTTGGTTGATTTGTATTTTTGAAAAGATTAAAAAGTTTTAAAAATATTAATTAAGTCCACAATTAACTTAATCAAGTTTCCTAATGAGATTTGACCCTATCTATTGGTCAATGTCACCAATCATTCATTCAAGATTTAAAAAACACCTTTCCTTCAATTTTCTCAAATGAATCTCTCCACCCTTCACGTGGAATTGTATAGAGTGGGCAACAAATAGTTTTCAAAATATGTGACATCATTTGAAAACTTTTACTAATTAATTATATTGTTTAATTATATTGTATTAAATAGAAAAGTCAAATGAATTAAAAAAGAAAAAGCAGTATCAGTGCCACAATTCTTAGCCTCAATGTAAGGAAAGGGGGTCCCGACCGTAATTACCTTGTGCCGCCGGACATAGATTTATTAAAAGATGTGTATTTAGGTGTAAATATTTTAATTTATTTTTGTTTATTTTGTGTAATTTTTCCAAAAAAAGGTATTCTAGAATATTGTAACTAATATTTTTGACCAAATAACTACTTAATTTTGCCCTTTTTCTTCCGTTCACTCAAGAATTAATAGTGGAAAGCGAACAAACTAAGAAGTAAAAATTGCCCTATTTGCCTCGATAATTTGCTAACAGTCAAATTACTTAATTACACGTAGAACTTGCACTTTTTTCTATTTGTCTTAGTAGAGTTATCGTCACATTAAATTAGTAATTATTTTTCTTTGATTTTTTTCGACTTTCTAGTTTTACCACTGAAATTAGTGCTTTTTAATTTTTTTTCGCGCTTCTCATTTAATAAAAATTATCGTCCAAAATAAATATAACCAAGACCTAATTTCACAACACAAAGGTTTAAACATTTTTTTGTCTTGTTCATATGAGTTGTGTAGTATCTACTTCACAAGGCATAACTTTAGAAAACTTTTGTCTTATCCAGTAGCTTAGAGAATTTTATCTTATCCAAAAAAAAAAAGATTGTAGGAACAACTCATATCTCTTAAGTCATAATTTTGTGAGTTCTGAAATTGAACTCATACCTCTATAGGCATAAGTTTTGCATGAACTAAAAGTATGTTTATAAGACATCACTTGTTAGTTATGAATTTCGTTTAAAAATTAATGTTTTGAAAACCAAACTTATGACTCATAAGACGTAACTTGTGTTGTGTGAATTATTTTGTCTTGTAAGACATAACTTATGTTTTGCAATTTTTTCTTTGCTTTTTGATATCAAAGGCATTTTTGATCACCTTTTTATTACTTAAATTGCCGAAGAATAAAAGTAAAATACTATCTATTTGAGAGGTAAAAATTAAAGATAACACCAAAACTGAGGCTATATACGAATTTAAATCAATATATCTCTTTTTCTTTTGTAGCCCAAATACTATAGAAAAACGGGATCAAAAGTGAGTTTCTTTAGGTTCCTACTGAAACCTCATAATTTGTGGATTATGAACTTCTTAAAATACAATATTCTTAAATTGAACATGCACATTCTAAAATATAATTTATAAAAGAATATACAAGAAGTAGCAAACTCAAGTCTATAATTAAGCTAAATAACAATAGTTTAAAAAAATTATGTGGGTTAACAACAATAACAATATTTTTATGGCTACTTATCCTTCTTTATTTTCTCTCTTTCTCTCTCTCTTACATCTCTAACCTTTTTTTCATCATTTTGATTTTTTTTTCTATTTTAATTTCTTTTTCTTTTTTGTTTTTATTTTTTTTCTCTCTTTTCTATTTCTGCTTTTTGTGTTCCTTTTTCATTTTTTTCTTTATTGATTTTACTTTTTTGTTTTTTTTATTTCTCATATTTTTATTTTTATTTTCCATTTTCATTTTCTTCTTCTTCTTCTTTTATTTTATTTTTTCTTTCTTTTCTCTTTTATTTTTACTCTTCTATTTCTAACTTCTATTTCTCTTTTTTTTTATCCTTTTTCACGTCTTTTTCTGTTGGATTTTTTCTTTTTTATTTTTTTTGTATTTTCTTCCGTCTTTTTTACTCTTATATTTCTAGCTTCTATTTTTCTTTATGTTTTTTTTTCTTTTTCTATTTTTTATTTTTTATTTTTTTGGGTTCTATTATATATTTTATTTGAATTTTTGAAAAATATGGCTATGTCGAAAACACCAGAATAATTTATTGTATTTGTATTTGCACCATCGTTTATACTTTATATTCACTGATACAATTGTATTCGTATTTTATACTTCGTATTTGTATTTATATTCATTTTATTGTTTGCACATGTATTTGTATTTGGGTCAAAATCATTTTCCCTCCCCAACTTTATCTTAAAAATCAAATTTCTCCGTCAACTTTGAACAATAATCATACTCCCCCTTTATTCTAATTGACTTTTTAAAATTTTTATTTTACCCTTTATCATCAATTCTTTTATTCCTTTTTTTTTAACTTCCTTAAAATCATCATATTTTCATTTTAAAAAAAAGTCATATAACAAAATTTTCATAAAAACATAAACATTATCTTCTCGAAAAAAAGTAAGAAATACTAATTAAGTATATAAGCTAATGATGATTTGTATGAAGTAAATTAGCATGATAAGAAAATTAGTTTTATTAATAATAACCAAAACTATAATATTTATTTTACAAGTGAAAATAATAAGTAATACTAATTTTATAAACATATTTCAATGCAGAAAATACAAACAATAAATGAAAGCGATAAGCCTTGAGTACCACCCCGAACTATGGTCAAAGTTGTTACGACACACTCCAACTTCACAGGGGTCCTACTATCTCCTGGACTCAAATTTAGCGTATTTTTGACATTTTTTGTGCTAATGTGGAACCTTTATTACATAAAATGGAGCTCACATCAAAGGTATCACGCCATCTAAAATGATTGACAAAAGGTATTACGCTAGCTAAAAAGATTGATAAAAATATGCTAAAATTTAGTTTAAGGGGTAATAGGACCCCGAGAAGTTGACGTGTGTCGTAGCAAATTTGGTCATAGTTCGGGGGTACTAAATGTTTTTCTAGAATAAAAATAAGGTCAAGTTTTAAAGATTATATTTATTTATATAAATTATAAAATATGTAATACTCTATTAATGACAATCACAACTTATTTACTGATATAGACAATAGATAATATCGTTTCTTATCACTTGATTCTCATACTAAAAATAGATGTTTTAATTTATCTGCCCAATTTGTGAAATCATGAGAATTTTATTATCTTTTTTTTCTACCCTTTAGTGTTAAATAACTATATAAAGCAATAGTATAGATAAATTTAAAGTTTCAAATTATCATTAATAAGGTTAATTTAGCAAAATATACCTCTAAGTAAAATTTCTTAAGAATTGTGTTATATCAACAAAAATTTAAGTAATATGAAATAAATTTAGTAAGGGAGTGATAAAACACGAAAATATACGCACATGCATGTACATACATATGTATATATACACACTTAGGGGTGGGTTGTTTGGAAAAAAGTTATTCCGGGATTAGTTATCACAAAATAAGTTGTACTAACATGTATGCGTGATAACTTATCTCATCACTGTGGTGTAAATGGTGCGACAAATAATTTTGAGACTACCTAATACATCTAATTAAACGCAGGATAAATAATCATGAACTTTATCTCTGAATTATTATAATTATGCCTCACACCAAATGACTCTTTAATACATATAATACTAAAATAACGATCTTAAAAAATAACATTGAATTTTGTGATAAATTTATAAAAAAGTATTAATTTGCTTATAAAGTTAATAAACTTAAATAAAATGCTACAAATATCCATGTTAAAAAAATATTCATTACATATAATATAAAAAGATATTACATAAATATAGGATTAAAATTATAAGGAAAAAATGGACATTGCATGAGATAAAGGGGAGAGTATGATTATTATTTAATGTTGGGGGGAGTTTGATTTTTTAATCAAAGTTGGGGGGGTG
The DNA here is from genome assembly GCF_002878395.1 of Capsicum annuum. Taxonomy (NCBI): domain Eukaryota; kingdom Viridiplantae; phylum Streptophyta; class Magnoliopsida; order Solanales; family Solanaceae; genus Capsicum; species Capsicum annuum. The sequence continues at coordinate 108,185,493 of NC_061114.1, forward strand.
AAAATGATTTTCACCCATTTGTATTTTATAGTTCGCACTATCATTTATGTTTTATATAACTCACACTTGTATTTTACAGAATTATTTTGTATTTGTATTTTATTGTTGACTGCATATTGTATTTTTATCTTGTGATTTTATTTTATTTTTATTTTATTTTTATCGATACACTTGTGTTTTGAAAAATTATTTTATATTCGTATTTTTAAGTTGACTATATATTTATTTGTATTTGAAATTTTATTTATTCATACTTGAATTTGTAGTTGATTGCATCATTTGTATTTTTAAACAAGTGAAAATGAATTATTATTTTTCGTTCTATGAACACTTATGATTATATTCATTCAAATAATTGTATTTTAGTGATACAAATTAAACTATACCAATATAAATAATAAATTATACAAATATAAATGTACAATTATATCAAATGATACATGTTTATACAACTTGAACTATATATACACAAATGATACATGTTTATGTATATAAAAATAAAAATGATAAATTTGACATACAAATACTAACACTACATTTGTATTAAATGATGCATTGCATATTTGTATATCTTAGACTCAAGCAAATACAATTAATGCATAGACTTATTTGTAAATACAAATGATAAATTATGCATATTCACAAATAAACTATTCAAATATAAATAATAAATTATTTAAAACATATAGTTTAATGCAAATAAATATAAAATATAAAAAGCATATAAATATAAAATACAAAAAAGGAACAAAAAAGCTATATAAAAATTAAAAAAAAAAGAAAAAAATAAAAAATGAAACAATAAATAAAAAAGAAAATACAAAAAAAAATGCAAAGAGAAAAAAGGAAATGTAAAAAAACGAAGGAGAAATCTAAAAAAGAAAAAATGACAAAAAAATGCAAAGAGAAAAAGAAATAATAAAAAATGAAAAATGAAAAATACGAAGGAAAAAAACTAAAAAAGAAGAAAAAAAAGAGAGAAAAATAGAAAAAGATTTTTTAAATCATTCAAACGTATTTTGAGTTTTGAAACTCATTAAAAGATGCATCAGATTTTTAGAAATACAATCTTTGATTAATTTTTAATTAATTGGGTGAATGTGATTTAAGCAAGCTGAAATTCTTTTGTCTTTTTAAACTTAAGTTGTTGCTTAAAAGTAAGATAATTAACTGAATTTGTATGTATTTAATGTTGTTTTGCACATCAAATACATATACAAATTGCTATTTTGAATAATTATGAAATTATTATTATAAAATACCTAATTATAAGCTTAAGTTTGTTACTTGTGAATTTTTTCCTAATTTATACCTTGTTAAATTGTCTTTTGATGCCTTGTGAATTTGTCTTTTGATTTTTATTTATTTTTTTGCTTTGTACAACATAACTTATTCCATGCTACTTTTAGCCACTTTTATTATTTAAAGGAGTTGTATGATTAGTGGAATATTATAGAACAAGATATCTCACCTTTTATATGCCATAACTATCTTAGCATTTATATTAAAATGATGCAATAAAATAAGCTTAGGATCAAATAATATTCATTATTGTACGTAGACATGAAATATTTCACAACTATTATTCTTGTGCCATGAACCAAACGACCCCAAAGAATTTAAGAGGCAAAAATTAAAAAAATACATAACGTAGCATACTTAAGTATTAAATTACAAATAATAACAACATTTTATCAAATTACATTTCGTAACATATGTATTTATATGTATTTGTATTTTTGTAGCAACAGTTTGTAAAAATACAAAATATATATCGATCATAAGGGCAGTAAAAATCATATGTATTTGTATTTTTATAGCAACATTTTATAAAAATACAAAATACAACTTGTTATATTATGTAATTCTGAAATTATTGCTATGAAACTCATAATTAAGGGGATAAGTCACCACAAAATAGAAGCATTTGTGTGGGTAAGAATCCGTTCCTTCTTTTTTTACGAGATACAAATATGAGGGAGAAAATACAAGGTTCAAGAAAGAAATCTTACTCAGAGGGAGAAGTAAAGTTGCTCGTATGTTGGTGAAGGTAGAAGCGAAAACAATGTTTAGACAAATGAAAGGAATGCCTTCTGGTACTCCACATAAAATATATTAATAAATATAAAAGATAAAATTTTAAAAAGTTTCACCCACCATTGCTAAACTATTCAAGTCCTCGAACACTAGACAGCTGTCTAGTAGCCATTGTTTATCTGACTTGTAGTTTCCTCATCGTGTTCTTATTTACAACTTTAAAAACAAGGTGCCTCTTTGACAAGCAGAAAATCTCTGTGCACTTTACTAATGCCTATGCCCTAAGTTTTGCAGTTGGCAGGAGCGCCTGATTTTTTTTTGGTTTCTCTTTTTCTGTCTCTCTCTCCCTCTCCATCTGTCTGTCTTTTTGGGCAGCCAAGCTTTTTCTTTATATGAAACATCTAATAGATAATTTATGATTTCAACTTTGTTTAGTCTCTTGGTTTTATGGTGGTAATTGCCTTTGTCAGGATACTATCATGTCCCAAACTACCATCTTTTATTGGGGAGTATAATCTGTAGTTTTAGTTAGTTTTCTTGCTAATAGTTTTGGAGTTGAATTTAAGTATCTTTCTTTTTGGTTCATATGATGTCAAAAGAATTTTCAATGCTGGTAGGTTTTTTCAGATATCAGGTATACCTGCTTTGGTAATAGAAGCCATGTATGAAGTATCAACATTGCATCAGAATCCACGCAAAGACAAATCTACCTTGAGGTTTCCCATGGTACATGGCGCTCAACGTTTTCATCCCCTGGTCCTTCTGTGGATAATATGATTCCTCCAGAAAAACCAATGTGGTCTTAAAGTAAAACTAATTTAAATGGCATGCCGCCTGCTTTAGGGATGGGAGGGTATTGGAAGCACCTTTTTGAATTTGGCCATGCGGATTTTGATTGTGTTCCTCCCCCTTCTGCTGGTGAAGGTCCAAGTAATTTCACTGTGAAAATTCTGTGTTCCGCTACAAAAATTGGTGGTGTTATAGGCCGAGGGTTGGGGTGTGGGGTGTTCATTGTGAAACAACTGGAGCAGGAAACAGGAGGGGGTATACATTTCGAGGATGTCGTACCCGAATCTGACGAAAGAGTTATTCGTGTCTCCTCTTCGGAGGTAATATCTTATTGAGGATTTCGTAAGTAGTAATTTGGAGGTAACACATCACTAACCTATTTTTTCCTTCCATTCTCTTTGGGATCCCAGATCACAAAATATTAATGCCATTCTTCCGCTTCATAGTAAAACAAGTGAGTTTTCTGACAGAGGAATGATCACTACGAGACTTCTCGTCACCTCAAATGCCATTGTTATTGATTTTTTATTTTTAGTTCAACTAATAAAACAATCTCCTCTATTTTTATTTTTTATTTTTTACTTTCTCTTATTTTGACTTGTTCTATACTAATCTTAAGTCACTATTATATTATGAGGGATAAAGATATAATTTTAATATAATTTTATTGGATTATCAATTTAACCTACTTAAATCTTAAAATTGAAAATTGAACTAATAGCTCGATAATATATATATATATATATATTTTACAGAATGGTATAAAACTTGCAAACATCAACTCAATAATTATGGGTAAAAATTACTAAATCAATAACCCGATAATTATAAATTAGTAACATTTTTAGGATTCAGTTTGTTGGTTGAACTTGTTTTTGCACACCCCTGCAAAAATTACGAGTAGAGGCTACCCAATGAGAAGTTTGCAAATTTATTTCTCAATATGATTTCTCTGCAAGTGCTTGAGAAGCAACCATGATATCATCATGGCTCTAGCTAGGCAATGTGTTCATTGCAAGCTAAGGATCAAATATACTACTCCCATCGTTTTAAAAAGAATGACTTACTTTAACTTGACACAAAGTTTAAGAAAATAAAGAAGATTTTTAAATCTTATAATCTTAAATTAAAGTTATGTCAAATGTACCAAAATGTCTTTTAATCCTGTGATCCTAAACATGTCGTGTGGAAAGTTGAAATTAAAGAATTGTCAAAAAAGAAAAGAGATCATTCTTTTTGAAACGGATTAAAAATGAAAATAGATAATTCTTTTTTAAACGGGGGGAGTAATTAACAAGTAGTACAAATTTATCGTCAAATACTGGAATTTTTCTTCTATTTTTTTATTTTTTTTTAAGAAATTACTCATATTCAAAGTAGTTTTTTTTTACAAATACTTCATTTGAAGGTTATACTTTGTGTTTGAGTCAAAGTTATTGTGTTTGATTGAACTTATATCTAAATATTGTCATATGTCGTGGTATAGAATCATCATCTATTTTGTGATCGAATCACTACCTATATTTCTTGCATACATCTTCGAATGATATTTTTTCCTTGAACAATGATATATACGATTCAAATTAGTACAATATGCATAATCATATTAAAGTCAAGCATATTGTAAAGGGAGGGGTTCCGATTTAAATTGACAGTACTCATCCTTCTTTAATCTGACAAAGATAAATAAATCTTGGCTCGATGAGAAAAGGGTTGAACTCATACTTTTTGTTTTTTAAGCCTCAAAGCGAGTTGAGATACTTCTATTTAATATAATATTCAACTCAAAGATAAAATTTCAAATCACTTGTTTACGCAAAATTCATGTTCTCATTAAACCGCTACTCGATCAACAATTTTATTATCCTGGACTTGTGTTGCTGACATAATTTTTTTCTAATTTTACTAGGGAAATGGATTTTATCATTATCTAACAGAAATTAGTGATAAGATATTATGATCTAAAAGAAAATTAATGATGAAAAATGTCACGAATGAATCAATATCAACTACGAAAATGGCAAGAGAATTTGAAAGTAGTAGAGAACTTCAGGATTGTTTGTTACATTTTTTTATTTTTTTTTTTGCATACGAATGTTAAAGTATGTTTTCACATATATGGCAAGTACTAGGCGGCTTACGCCGTGCTACGCATGGCCCAATGTTGATCCTTAAAAATTTTACGTTATGTATATTTCTATCATTTAATTAAAAACTTCATTTGTTTGATTAATGAATTCTAAGTTAGGCATATAATATTATATTTAGATTGTTGAAATTTGTATAACGATATTTTAAGTTGTTCAAAATTTTGTGACATTTATAATCAATTATATTTTTTTAAATAATTTAAGTTTTAAATTATCGTGATTTATAATATTTTTCTTTTATTCTACTAATTAGAAGTGACATAGTAAAATTATTATAAAAAATATCTGTGAATTTTTTTTAAGTGGTTCCATATAAAACGTTAAGTTAATTTAAAACATCAAAAATTAATTTATCATTTTACGTTATTTTTAATATTTAAATGACTTATAATAATTAATTATGGATAATATAATAGAATTACGATTGAAGTAGGTTGAAACAGTCATGTCATAAATATCTATTTTATTTTTTTTATTAAATATTATTAAATTTTTAATATGTAAATGACTTATAATAATTACTTAGGTGTAATGTAGTAAATCATGATTAAAGTAGCTGAAACAGGCATGTCGACCATGAGCAACCTGCTTCAACTGCTTACTGTGACTTCTTATATAGGATACAAATAATATAATTTTTTAATGCTTAAATAACCATAATATGTAATTAGGTATGATATAGTAAAATCACAATTGAAGTCGCGAAGTAAACATATATTAGAAGTGATATAACATAATAACTTTAAGAAGTTACTTATGAAAAAAATCTAAGTGGGCCTCATATAAGACGTCAAGCTAATTTAAAACATCAAGAGTTAATTTATTATTTTATGTTTATTTTACCTTTTATATTAATTACTATTAATTTTTAAATACTTAGATAACTTCTAATAATTAATTAGGGGTGATATGACAAAATTACTGTTGAAGCAGCTGAAGCAGACATGTCAAAAATATTTATTTTACTTATTTGTATTAAATATTATTAATTTTCTAATACGTAAATGACTTATAATAATTCAATATTAGTGATACAGTAAAAACACAGTTGAAGCAGCTGAAGCAGGCATGTCAACCTGTTGCCTGCTTCAACATAAAACTCCCTCTTATATATAACTAACTTAAATGACTTATAAAAATATCAAAAAATAATTTATTATTTTATGTCTATTTTATCTTTTTTATTAAATATTATTAATTTTTTAATACTTAAATGACTTATAATAATTAATTATGAATGATATAGTAAAATCATGGTTGAAGCAGTTGAAACAATGATGTCATAAATGTCTATTATAATTTTTTTATTAAATATTTTTAATTTTTTAATATGTAAATGACTTATAATAATTAATTAGGGGTGATACAGTAAAATCACAGTTGAAGCAGCTGAAGTAGGTATGTCAACCTCCTGCCTGCTTCAACTGCGAACCAACTAAAGCAGGCATGACAAAAATGTTTGTTTTATTTTTTATTAAATATTATTAATTTTGAATACGTAAATGACTTATAATAATTAATTAGAGGTAATACATTAAAATTACGATTGAAGCAGTTGAAAAAATTATCGAATAATAATAAGTGAAACTTTGAGGAACCTAGTAGTCATTTTGAAAACTACCCTTTTATTAAATATTATTAATGTTATAATATTTAAGTGAAATAATTTATAATAATTAATTAGGGGTGATATAATAAAATTACGCTTGAAGCAGATGAAGCAGCTAGGACGACCCTAAGCTGCTCCAACATTGCCGCTTAAATGACATATAAAAACATCAAAAAATAATTTATTATTTTATGTCTATTTTATCTTTTTTAATTAAATATAATTAATTTTTTAATACTTAAATGACTTATAATAATTAATTATGAGTGATATAGTAAAATTACGGTTGAAGCAGCTGACACAGTGATGTCCTAAATGTCTATTATAAATTTTTTATTAAATATTTTTAATTTTTTAATATGTAATTGACTTATAATAATTAATTAGGGGTAATACCGTAAAATCACAGTTGAAGCAACTGAAGCAGGCATGTCAACCTCCTGCCTGCTTCAACTGTGAACCAACTGAAGCAGGCATATCAAAAATATTTGTTTTATTTTTTATTAAATTTTATTAATTTTGAATACGTAAATGACTTATAATAATTAATTACAGGTGATACATCAAAATTACGATTGAAGCAGCAGAAAAAAAACATCCTCGAATAATAATAAGTGGAACTTTGAGGAACCTAGTAGTCATTTTGAAAACTATCCTTTTATTAAATATTATTAATACTATAATATTTAAGTGAAATAATTTATAATAATTAATTAGGAGTGATATAGTAAAATTATGTTTGAAGTAGCTGAAGCAGGCAGATGAAGCAGCCGGGACGATCCTAAGTTGCTCCAACATTGTCGGTTCTATTATATAGTAAATATTAATTTTATATACGTAAATGACTTATAATAATTAATTAGAGGTGATACATTAAAATTACAATTGAAACAGCTGAAAAAAACATCCTCGAATAATAATAATTGGAACTTTGAGGAACCTAGTAGTCATTTTGAAAACTACCCTTTTATTAAATACTATTAATATTTAAGTGAAATAATTTATAATAATTAATTAGGGGTGATATAGTAAAATTATGCTTGAAGCAGCTGAAGCAGGTAGCTAAAGCAGCCAGGACGACCTTAAGCTGCTCCAACATTGCCGCTTCTATTATATAGTAAAGTAAATATTAATTTTGAATACGTAAATGACTTATAATAATTAATTAGAGGTGATACATTAATTTTACGATTGAAGCAGCTGAAAAAAAATCCTCGAATAATAATAAGTAGAACTTTGAGGAACCTAGTAGTCATTTTGAAAACTACCCTTTTATTAAATATTATTAATATTATAATATTTAAGTGAAATAATTTATAATAATTAATTAGAGATGATATAGTAAAATTACGCTTGAAGCAGCTGAAACAGGCAGTAGAAGCAGCCAGGACTACCCTAAGCTGCTCCAACATTGCCGCTTCTATTTTATAATAATTAATTAGAGGTGATACATTAAAATTACGATTGAAGTAGCTGAAAAAAAAATCCTCGAATAATAATAAGTGGAACTTTGAGGAACCTAGTAATCATTTTGAAAACTACCCTTTTATTAAATATTATTGTTATTATAATATTTAAGTGAAATAATTTATAATAATTAATTAGGGGTGATATAGTAAAATTACGCTTGAAACAGTTGAAACAGGCAGCTGAAGCATCCAGGACGACCCTAAGTTGCTCCAACATTGCCACTTAAATGACTTATAAAAACATCAAAAAATAATTTATTATTTTATGTCTATTTTATCTTTTTTTATTAAATATTATTAATTTCTTAATACTTAAATGGCTTATAATAATTAATTATGAGTGATATAGTAAAATCACGGTTGAAGCAGCTGAAACAGTGATGTCATAAATGTCTATTATAAATTTTTTATTAAATATTTTTAATTTTTTAATATGTAAATGACTTATAATAATTAATTAGGGGTAATACAATAAAATCACAGTTGAAACAACTGAAACAGGCATGTCGACCTTCTACCTGCTTCAGCTGCGAACCAACTGAAGCAGGCATGTCAAAAATATTTGTTTTGTTTTTTTATTAAATATTATTAATTTTGAATACGTAAATAACTTATAATAATTAATTAGAGGTGATAAATTAAAACTGCGATTAAAGCAGCTAGAAAAAAACATCCTCGATAATAATAAGTGGAAATTTGAGGAACCTAGTAGTCATTTTGAAAACTACCCTTTTATTAAATAGTATTAATATTATAATATTTAAGTGAAATAATTTATAATAATTAATTAGGGGTGATATAGTAAAATTACGCTTGAAGCAGCTAAACCAGGCAGCTGAAGTAGCTAGGACGACCCTAAGCTGCTCCAACATTGCCGCTTCTATTTTATAGTAAATATTAATTTTGAATACGTAAATGACTTATAATAATTAATTAGAGGTGTTACATTAAAATTACGATTGAAACAGCTAAAAAAATATCCTCGAATAATAATAAGTGAAACATTGAGGAACCTAGTAGTCATTTTGGAAACTACCCTTTTATTAAATATTATTAATATTTAAGTTAAATAATCTATAATAATTAATTAGGGGTAATATAGTAAAATTACTCTTGAAACAGGTGAAGCAGCCAGGACGACCCTAAGCTGCTCCAACATTTCCTCTTCTATTATATAGTAAAGTAAATATTAATTTTGAATACGTAAATGACTTATAATAATTAATTAGAGGTGATACATTAAAATTACAATTGAAGCAACTGGAAAAAAACATCCTCAAATAATAATAAGTGGAACTTTGAGGAACATAGTAGTCATTTTGAAAACTACCCTTTTATTAAATATTATTAATATTATAATATATAAGTGAAATAATTTATAATAATTAATTAGGGGTTATATAGTAAAATTTCGCTTGAAGCAGCCAGGACGACCCTAAGCTGCTCCAACATTGCCGCTTCTATTATATAGTAATATTTACACTTTTTATTTTTTATTATATATACATGAAACAAATTTGTACCATAAATTGGATATCAACGAGCTCAGCTGCATGATATTAATTTTAGGAAAAGGACAAAAATGACACCTAAAATTAAAATAATACTACAAAAATAGCACCCACAGTTAAATACCCACTAAATAGCCACTCCTAATATAAACCGTGTATCATTTCATCTTCTTCTCCCCGTTTTTCTCCATTCAAACCATACAATGGATTTCACATAGAAATTAGAAAAAAAAAAAAAAACAAAATTCAACCCACCAAAATTCAACCAAATTCACCTCAATTCCCAATTCAGATACCAAAATTGAACCTTCTCGGCTCTTCAATCCAATAGTAGTCTTTGAGGGACCCCTTTCCCTCTGAATTTCACCCAGGATTTCGAATTCTAATTTTGTTTCTGTCCGATTAATCGGAATTCATTATCGGTAACAATACTTCATCAAAAAACTTATACACAAAATTTGACTATTGCACTGGCAAAGAAACTTCTTCAGTTACCTTTGTTAACCAAATGCCTCGGTAGGCACAATATTTTTTTCAGTGAACTATTTTTTTGGGTTTATGCTCGTTTTTGTGATTTCGTTTCTGTCGTTAATCATTTACGTGATATTTCAGGTACTACTGTGATTATTGTGACACTTACTTGACACATGATTCAGTGAGTTTTTCTGTTTCTATCTTTAAGCTTCACTGTGTTTTAATGGTAGCGTTGTGGATTTGCAAGCTGAATTTGAAGATGACGAAGTTATTGGTATAGGACATAAATTGATCAAAACTTTCAATGGAGGTGTAGTTATATGGTATATATATTGTATCAACGTGGTTTAAAAGTGTATCAATCCAGTATAAAAGTGTATCAATGTGGTATCAAAGTGTATCAATGTAGTATAAAGTGTATCAATGTAGTATAAAAGTATATTAATGTAGTATAAAAGTGTATTATTGTGATATAAAAGAGTATTAGTTGGGTATAGGGACTACATGTGCTTACCTAGAATTTCATTTCTCTTTTCCAAAAACTGTATCAATATAGTATAAAAGTGTATCAATTCGGTATAAAAGTGGATCAATTGAGTATAGAGACTGCATGTGCCCAATTGGGCCAAATGGCTAAAAGGGGGAATTAAAAATGGAAAAATTACATATTATAGACAAAATACTATATTAATTACATGATATGGTTAATGTTTTAAAAAATTATAATTCATAGTCATTTGGTAGTTAAAACTCAGTTTTTTTGTGGGCCTTATATACAAATATATTAAGATTTGTATATATCAATTTTCTCTCTCATATATTTTATTTTTGATATTTTTTTCTATTCTCTCTCTATCCTATTGACTCAAAGAAAATGCAACAATGGAATATCAAAACACAAGATTTTTTATAATATCTTCTTCAACTATTTTTTTCTTAATTTTCTCTCAAAATCACTCGAATATCCTTGATTTTAAATTAAAGAAACGACAACAATGGCAACATCATGATACATAATTATTCAAGAGATCTTCTTCAACTTTTTTCTCCTTATTTTTCTCTCAAAGTCACTCTAATATCACAAAATATAATCCTTGATTTTTTCGTGATAAACCATTTTTGCGAATTTTTCACTGCAGAAAATCAGTTTAGGATATTTATTGACATTAAATTTTTCTTTTAATTTTTATATATTATGTTAGTTAGTCGTTAAATTTCTTCATTGTTATTTTACAAAAAAATTAGAAAAGTGGGAGCAATCCCCCGTTTTTATAATTTTTTTCATTTTTGTGGATTTTTATTTTATTATATAAATTTTTATCTATTATGTAAGTCACTTCCCCATTTTTTTTTATGGATGATTTATCAAAAAAAAAGGAAAGAATTTTGCATCTTCTAGCAAGACGGAAAGGAAAAAATATTTTAAGGTATCTAAATCTAATAGGGGGGAGCAATGAAGTTGACAATGATTACGATGTTTTTTTATATATATTCTCATGAAACAGAATTGTTGGTCAATATACATTTTTGTTTCAATATATGTAGATACGTATACATTTTTTTTTGTAGAATAATACATGTATATATATATATATATATA